>NC_084630.1:16360430-16417930 GCF_033978795.1 Nerophis ophidion | reverse complement strand
ATATTACCAAGAAAGCACGTGACTTGAAAAAGCAGGGAAAAATTCAGAGAACTTGGAGCGCTAACTGTAAAATCTACATCAAGCTGAAAGATGGTCCAGAAACAAGAGCACTAGTTTTCCATGACATCAAGGACCTGGACACATATTAAAGTTGACACTCCTTCGACTACAGAGACGATAACAGACTGACAGAAAGCTAACATCTAAATTCAACACCAACACTCCTATGTTTCAAGGGACAACTAAACAAGAAGACCCAGATTCAGAAGGGCATCCACCTACATTATAGAAATTATTTAAAAACATCAAAGATTGTTGAACAAGAAAATATGGAACTGAAAAACCAGGACCAGAAAAAAAAAACGAATTTGGATAATCATATGAATCCAGGTCGAATTTTTTTCTCCCACATCCAGAGCCGGCCCAAGGCATAAGCAAACTAACCGCCTGCTTAGGGCCCCGCGGCCACCAGGGGACACCCAAAAGCAAATTAACACAAACTTCTTATTTTGTATTTTTTGCATGTACAAGTCTGTACTCTTCCTGTGACTGTTGCATCTGCAGAGCGGAGCTTTTCTAAGCTCAAATTAATTCAAAACTATTTGAGATCTTCAATGGCTTAAGAAATACTGAGTGGACTGGCAGTGATTAGTATTAATAACAAAGTTGGCCATCAGATTTCTTACAGTGATGTCATAAATGACTTTGCCTCCAGAAAAGCCAGGAAGCACAGGTTTTAAGGAGTGGGTGGAGTGGTGTGGGTGGTGAACAACAGAGGAACAAAACTGTGATGTGATGGTCAAATGTGTGAATTAAGGTAGTTTATTTTGATTTTTTTCCCCCCCATATTTTGCACGTTGTTATGTACATTTACATAGTTTTAATATGTAGTAACTTTATATTTGTTTATAAACCGTTATGTTACCGTGTTTCTGGTAACTCTGTTCATTAATATAATTTAAGTATTTGCTTGATATTTAATTTAATTATGTTGGTTTTTGTACAATTGAATTTGTTCCTTTTTATATATATTTACAGGAGAACATTATCACCAGACCTATGTAAGCGTCAATATATACCTTGATGGTGCAGAAAAAAGACCATATATTTTTTAACCGATTTCCGAACTCTAAATGGGTGAATTTTGGCGAATTAAACGCCTTTCTGTTTATCGCGCTGGAGGCGATGACGTCAGAATGTGACGTCGCCGAGGTAATACAGACGCAATTTTAATTTTCAACACATTACAAACACCGGGTCTCAGCTCTGTTATTTTCCGTTTTTTTGACTACTTTTTGGAACCTTGGAGACATCATGCCTCGACGGTGTGTTGTCGGAGGGTGTAACAACACTAACACGGAGGGATTCAAGTTGCACCACTGGCCCGAAGATGTGAAAGTGTCTGCTGCCAGACCCCCATTGAATGTGCTGGAGTGTCTCCACATTTTACCGGCGATGCTAAGGCAGACATGGCACAGAGATGTATGGATAACCTGCAGATGCATTTGCAACGATAGTCAACGAAATCACAAAGGTGAGTTTTGTTGATGTTGACTGCCAGCTAATTGATGCTAACATGCTACGCTAATCGATGTTAACATGCTATTTACCGGCGGTGCTAAAGCAGACACGGTACAGAGATGTATGGATAACCTGCAGATGCACTTGCAACTATATTACGTTTCCTTCCACACACATTTAATGCGAAAAAAAATACTTACCAATCGATGGATTTAAGTTGCTCCAGTGTCAAAAGATGCGAAAGTCCTGATCATTTGGTCCGCACATTTTACCGGCGATGCTAACGCAGCTATTCGGCCATGCTATGGCTATAAATAGCGTCAATAGCTATTCACTCAATAGCTTCAGTTTCTTCAATACTTTCATACTCCAACCATCTGTTTCAATACATGCGTAATCTGTTGAATCGCTTAAATCGCTGAAATCCGAGTTTGAATCCGAGCTAATGTCACTATATCTTGCTGTGGTATTCCCATTGTTTGTTTACATTGGCAGCACTGTGTGACGTCACAGGGAAATAGATAGTGATTTCGAAGATAGCAAAAATAAGGCACTTTAAAGCTTTATTTAGGGATATTCCGAGACCGGTAAAATTTTGAAAAAAACTTCAAAAAATACAACAAGCCACTGGGAACTGATTTTTATTGTTTTTAACCCTTTTAAAATTGTGATAATGTTCCCCTTTAAGTGATTTTATTGTTGCACTTTATTGTTTTTCTTGAACTCCGAATTATTTTTGCACATTGCTGTTTCAGGTTTTTGTTACCAAAAAAAATAAATTGAATCAGAATCAGCTTTATTGTCCAGTTATGTTTAACACACATGGGATTTAACTTCAGCAGACTGCGCTCTTTTTGCACAAAGTAAACATTAAATATGAACAATTAACTAAAAATATAAACTAGTAATTAAAGACTAATATGTACAAGACTGATGAGACAAGATGACACTTTTACTGTAAATACAAAGCTTTATCACTTGGACTGTTCAACCCCAGTCCACTCTTGTAGCTGAATGTTTTCTACATTTTAAGATTAGAAACCATATGTGGCACTCTGGACATCATTGGTTCATCCATCCATCCATTTCTACTGCTTATTCCCTTTTTTGGGCTCGCGGGGGGCTGCTGGCGCCCATCTCAGCTACAATCGGGCGTAAGGCGGGGTACACTCTGGACAAGTCGCCACCCCATCGCAGGGCCATCATTCGTTCATTCATTGGCATTATTTATGTTCTTAACTGGGCCACCCCCATATCTTTATAAATTACATGTCATTTGTAAAAACATGCCTGGCTGACAATAGGATAATGTCAACAACACTGCCAGAGCCGCAATGAGTTTATAGTACGTGTGTGAATGATCAACAATCAATATTATTGGCAGAAATAGTGGGCCCCAAAATCAAATTTTGCTTAGGGCCCCATGGAGGTTTGGGCCGGCACTGCCCACATCAGTAATAATTGTTCTTATAATACAGACGAACAATATAACAAAACATAGCCAATTATTAATTTTAATAGCAGAAACTTGTACGCAAATTACAACAACATGAAGCACTTTGTAGAACAATTCAACGAACCCTTCAAGGTGATCGCTGTCACAGAAACATGGATCAGTGATAAAAAAAAAGAATAGATTTTGACCTGGAAGGGTATGAATTAAATTACATCAATAGAACCAACAAACATGGAGGAGGAGTAGCTGTGTACGCGATGAAGAACCTGAACGACAAAGTGGTAAAAAAAAACATGTCACTTGCTATTGATATCTTAGAAAGCATAACCATTGAAATATATTAGGAAAACCCAAAAACATATTCATCTGTTGTATAAATAGATCACCTAAGTCAAAACATTTGAAGACTGAATTAAGGAAAATTTTATGGACATCAGTCAAAAAGTAATTTTCTTATGTGGTGACTTTAATAATGAGGTATTGAACCCTAATAAGGGCAGCGCGGTGGAACAGGGGTTAGTGCATGTGCCTCACAATACAAAGGTCCTGATTAGTCCTGAGTTTAATCCTGGGCTCGGGATCTTTCTGTGTGGAGTTTGCATGTTGTCCCCGTGACTGCGTGGGTTCCCTCCGGGAAAATGGATACTTGGATGATACAGCAGAGGATTGGGAGAATGTCATGTGGTCAGATGAAACCAAAATAGAACTTCTTGGTATAAACTCAACTCGTCGTGTTTGGAGGAAGAAGAATACTGAGTTGCATCCCAAGAACACCATACCTACTGTGAAGCATGGGGGTGGAAACATCATGCTTCGGGGCTGTTTTTCTGCTAAGGGGACAGGACGATTGATCCGTGTTAAGGAAAGAATGAATGGGGCCATGTATCGGGAGATTTTGAGCAAAAAACCTCCTTCCATCAGTGAAAGCTTTGAATGGTTGACCAAATACTTATTTTCCACCATAATTTACAAATAAATTCTTTAAAATTCATCCAATGTGAATTCCTGGATTTTTTTTTCACATTCTGTCTCTCACAGTTGAAGTGTACCTATGATGAAAATTACAGACCTCTGTCATCATTTTAAGTGGGAGAACTCGCACATTCGGTGGCTGACTAAATACTTTTTTGCCCCACTGTATGTGTGTGTACAGTATAAATGCGTGTATACCTGTATGTGTACGTACGTATACATGTATGCTCTTGTGCACCCAGGTGCGTGCATATACATGTATGCGTGTGCACATACGCGCGCGTATACATGTATGCGCATGTGCAATCACGTGCGCGCGTATACGTGTATGTGTTCCCACGTGCGCAGGTAAATCAGTATTCATGCATGTGCCCACGTGTCAAGGTAAACCTGCATACTAGTGTACGCCCATGTCCGCAGGTAAACCAGTATGCGTGGGTGTGTGTGTGTGCCCACGTTTGCAGGTAAACCAGAAAAAAAACAACACGATTCGAGCCACATGGACAAGAAACTGCAAGGTTGTCATAGAACTGAATAGATCTTCACTGTAGCAACACAAGTGATACTGGTAAGAGAACTGGGAGACCTTGACCATTTCAGATAATGTCCATTGTTACATTTTTACTTGGAGAGTTACAATTACACTCTTGTCGAGTTTATATTTTGATCATTCCATTTTTGATGAGGACAGCTACAGTAAGATATTTGATGAGCTTATTTTTGGAATGCTCAGACTATTTTTGTTGTTTTATTTGTGTGTTTTTACCTTGGACCATACGGACATGCGCTCAACACCACGGATAAACAGTAACCTAATACCATACACCGGTGGTTCTCAAATGGGGGTCCGCGTACCCCTGGGGGTACTTGAAGGTATGCCAAGGGGTATGTGAGATTTTTTTAAAATATTCTAAAAATAGCAACAATTAAAAAATCCTTTATAAATACATTTATTTAATAATACTTCAACAAAATATGAATGTAAGATCATAAACTGTGAGAAAAAATACAACAATACAATATTCAGTGTTTACAGCTAGATTTTTTTGTGGACATGTTCCTAAATATTGATGTTAAAGATTTCTTTTTTGTGAAGAAATGTTTAGAATTAAGTTCATGAATCCAGATGGATCTCTACAGTATTACAATTCCCAAAGAGGGCACTTTAAGTTGATGAATACTTCTATGTGTAGAAATCTTTATTCATAACTGAATCACTTGTTTATTTTCCAACAAGTTTTTAGTTACTTTTATATCTTTTTTTCCAAATAGTTCAAGAAAGACCACTATAAATGAGCAATATTTTGCACTGTTATACAATTTAATAAATCAGAAACTGATGACATAGTGCTGTATTTTATTTCTTTATCTCTTTGCTCTGATTAGGGGGTACTTGAATTAAAACAATTTTCACAGGGCGTACATCACTGAAAAAAGGATGAGAACCACTGCCATACACAAACCTTTGTTTCTCTTGGACTGGTTTTGGGACTCTCATGATAGAGTAAAAGTCTAGTCGGCTGTGCGGGCATACTTACCAACCTTGAGACCTCAGAATTCGGGTGATGGTGTGGTGTGTGTGTGTGGGGGGGGGGGGGGGGGGGGTTACTTGTATTTTGTAGCGTCCCGGAAAAGTTAGTGCTGAAAGGTATTCTGTGTCTTTGTTCTGTTGTGTTTATGTTGTGTAACGGTGCGGATGATCTCCCGAAATGTGTTTGTCACTCTTGTTTGGTATGGGTTCACAGTGTGGCGCATATTTGTAACAGTGTTGAAGTTGTTTATACGGTCACCCTTAGTGTCACTTGAATGGCTGATGATCAAGTATGCTTTGCATTCACTCATGTGACTGTTAAAGCCGCATATATTGTGTGGCTGGGCCAGCATGCTGTTTGTATGGAGGAATAGTAAACGTGACGACAGGTTGTAGAGGCCGCTAAAGGAAGTTTCTTAAAGGCACGTCCCCGATAATGTTGTTCCGGTTGAAATCGGGAGAAATTCAGGAGAACGGTTGCCCCGGGAGATATTCGGGAGGGGCGCTGAAATTCGTGGGTCTCCTGGGAAAATCGGGAGGGTTGGCAAGTATGCGTGTGGGTGTGTTTCAGTGCAAGTGTTTCAGTGGGTGTGGAGGTGGATGAAAATGTGTTATCTGTACAAAGAAAAAAATATAATGGAAACTAATAAAAAAAAATCTTTACCAATGTTGGTGATAAGGAATTAGAATGTAGAAGTACTGAGATTAATTATAGTAGTGAACTGTATCCCCCCACTGGATCGGTTTCCAGTGGGGGTTGGTCTCCGCCAGGGCTGCACTCTGTCCCCTATCCTGTTTGTGATTTTCATGGAGAGGATTTCTAGGCAGAGTCATGACCATGGCGGAGAGGGTATACGTCTCGGGGGGCTGCAGTTTTGCAGATGATGATGCACCATCTGTTCGTGACCTTCAGCTGACTGGATCGATTCACAGCCGAGTGTTGAGCGGCTGGAATGAGGATCAGCATCTCCCAATGTGAGGCCATGGTTCTCAGCAGGACACCAATGGTTTGTACAGTCCGGGTAGAGGACGAGACTCTGTCCCAGGTTGAGGAGTTTAAGTACACTATATTGCCAAAATATTTGGCCACCTGCCTTGACTCACATATGAACTTGAAGTGCCATCCCATTCCTAACCCATAGGGTTCAATATGTCGTCGGTCCACCCTTTGCAGCTATTGCAGCTTCAACTCTTTTGGGAAGGCTGTCCACGAGGTTGCGGAGTGTATAGGAATTTTCCATCATTCTTCCAAAAGCGCTTTGGGGAGGTCACACACTGATGTTGGTCGAGAAGGCCTGGCTCTCAGTCTGCGTTCTAATTAATCCCAAAGGTGTTCTTTCGGGTTCAGGTCAGGAGTCTGTGCAGGCCAGTCAAGTTCATCAATACCAGATTCTGTCATCTATGTCTTTATGGACCTTGCTGTGTGCACTGGTGTACAGTCATGTTGGAAGAGGAAGGGGCCAGCTCCAAACTGTTCCCACAAGGTTGGGATTATAGAATCATCCAAAATGTTTTGGTATCCTGGAGCATTCAAAGTTCCTTTCACTGGAACTAAGGGGCCAAGCCCAACTCCTGAGAAACAACCCCACACCATAATTTCTCCTCCACCAAATTTCACACACGGCATATTGCAGTCCGAATTGTACCGTTCTCCTGGCAACCTCCAAACCCTGACTGATCCATCAGATTTCCAAATGGAAAAGCATGATTGATCACTCCAGAGAAGGCGTCTCCACTGCTCTACAGTCCAGTAGCGACGTGCTTTACACCACTGCTTTGCATTGGACTTGGTGATGTGTAGCTTCGATGCAGCGGCTCGGCCATGGAAACCCATTCCATGAAGCTCTCTGCGTACTGTACGTGGGCTAATTGGAAGGTCACATGAAATTTGGAGCTCCGTAACAACTGACTGGGCAGAAAGTCTTTGCACTATGCGCTTCAGCATCCGCTGACCCCTCTCTGTCAGTTTACGTGGCCTACCACTTGGTGGCTGAGTGGCTGTTGTTCCCAAACTCTTCACTTTTCTTAAAATAAAGCTCATAGTTGTAATATTTAGGAGCGAGGAAATTTCACGACTGGATTTGTTGCACAGGTGGCATCATATGACAGTTCCACGCTGGAATTTCAGAGAGCGGCCCATTATTTCACAAATGTTTGTAGAAACAGTGCCCATGCCTAAGTACGTAATGTTATACACCTGTAGTTAGGACACCTGATTCTCATCAAGATGGAGCCGGAGCAGCTGGGGCAGTATTGCAGTCTCTCTGCTGCAATCTTGTGACGTAACGAGAGCTGACCCAGAAGGCAAAGCTCTCTGTCTAACGAGCTATCTACATTCATACTATCACCGATGTTCATGAAGTGTGGGTCATCACCGAAAGAATAAGATCGCGTATACAAGCAGCCGAAATGAGTTTCCTCAGAAGGGTGGCCGGCTTCTCCCTTAGCGATAGGGTGAGAAGTTCAGTCACCCGAGTGAGACTCGGAGTAGAGCCGCTGCTCCTTCGCTTGGAAAGGAGCCAGCTTAGGTGGTTTGGGCATCTCGTTCGGATGCCTTACAAGCGTCTCCCTAGGGAGGTCCTTGTTGCACGTCCCACTGGGAGGAGACCCCGGGGCTGGCTAAGGGCCGGATGGGGGGATTATATCTACTCTCTGGCCGGGGAACGCTTCGGGATCCCCCTTGAGGAAGTTAATAATGTTGCTCTGGACAGGTAAGTCTAGGGGTCTCTACTGGAGCTGTTGTCCCCGTGACCCGATTCCGAATAAGTGGTTGAAGATGAAAACAAATGAACAATTTAAATGTGTACGAATCATTTACCGTAATACATTTTAATAGCCAAAGTTTGTATAAAAACTATGAAAACATTACAGAATATATGAGCCAGGTCAAAAAATGTTTGTGTTGTTGCAGTCTCAGAGACTTGGCTCAATGAGAACAAGTGTTGTGAAATGAGATTGGAAGGTTATGAATTATTCACTACAAACAGAGTTGGAAAAAGGGGAGGATGGGGAGCACTTTTTGTCAATGGAGATTTAAATTGTAGGAAGATTAATAGTAAATGAACTGCTGGAGTCTTTAAATGTTAAACTGTAGAAATTGTAGAGAAATCCAAAAATGAAATGTTATTTGTGTTTATAGAATCTTATAGGATCATGTCTAGACACATTCAATCAAAAATCATTGTGTGTGGTGATTTTAATATTAATCTTTTGAAGCCCGACAGTCAGTACCAAAACAACATATTTTTACAAACCCCGTTTCCATATGAGTTAGGAAATTGTGTTAGATGTAAAAATACATGGAATACAATGATTTGTAAATCCTTTTTAACCCATATTCAATTGAATGCACTACAAAAACAAGATATTTGATGTTCAAACTCATACATTTTTTTGCAAATGATAATTATCTTAGAATTTCATGGCTGCAACATGTGCCAAAGTAATTGGGAAAGGGCATGTTCACCACTGTGTTACACCACCTTTTCTTTTAACAACACTCAAAAAACGTTTGGGAACTGAGGAAACTAATTGTTGAAGCTTTGAAAGTACCTGCACTCTTCTTTTACTCAGCCACGCTGTTCTAACACGTGCTGAATGTGGCTTGGCATTGTCTTGCTGAAATAAGCAGGGGCGTTCATGAAAAAAGACGGCGCTGTATGTACCTTTCAGCATGAATGGTGCCTTCACAGATGTGTAAGTTACCCATGCCTTGGGCACTAATGCACCCCCATACCATCACAGATGCTGGCTTTTGAACTATGCGTCGATAACAGTCTGGATGGTTCGCTTCCCATTTGGTCCGGATGACACAATGTCGAATATTTCCAAAAACAATTTGAAATGTGAACTCGTCAGACCACATAACACTTTTCCACTTTGCATCAGTCCACCTTAGATGATCTCGGGCCAAGAGAAAACGGCGGCGTTTCTGAATGTTGTTGATAAATGGCTTTCGCTTTGCATAGTAGAGCTTTAACTTGCATTTACAGATGTAGCGACAAACTGTATTTAGTGACAGTGGTTTTCTGAAGTGTTCCTGAGCCCAGGTTCGGTGGCCCTGGATGAAATGCTGGCTGTCCAGAGTCAGGACCTGGGGTGGACCGCACGCCTGTGAATCGGTTGAGGACATCTCTGTGCTGCTGACCTGTCTCTGCTCGGGATGGTCTCCTGCTGGCCCCACTATGGACTGGACTCTCACTATTATGTTAGATCCACTATGGACTGGACTTTCACAACATTATGCCAGACCCACTCGACGTTTATTGTATCCGGTCACCCACATCTGTGGTCCTCTCCAAGGTTTTTTATAGTCATTAATATTGACATCTCACTGGGTTGTGAGTTTTTCCTTGCCCTTATGTGGGCTCTTAACCGAGGATGTTGCTGTGGCTTGTGCAGCCCTTTGAGACACTTGTGATTTACTGCTATATAAGTAAACATTGATTGATGATTGATTGATGGATATGTTATACAGCAATAATTCATTCCCATCACAAAACCAACCTGAATAACAGCAGACTTTGCCACACTAACAAATAACATTTTCACCAATCAGCCGGGGATTCCAACAACAGCAGGCTTACTACTCAATGACATAAGTGATCATCTTCCTGTATTCAGCATTTACCACAACTTGTTTGATGAGAAAAATAAAACAAAAAAAGCAGTTCAATATAGATTTGTCAAACACCAAACACCAGGAACTATTGCGACATTCAAGTCTGAGTTACTTACTCAAGACTGGGGGGAGGTTTATACCTCCACAGACCAAGATGAGGTGTATGAAACTTTTCTTAACATTTTTTTAAAGGCGTATGACAAGCACTGTCCAATTCGAAAACTTTACAACATTGGTCAGGACAAACCGTGGATTACAAGGGGAATACTGCAGTCCTGCAGAAAGAAAAAATATCAGTACAGAAAATGTCAGAAAAATTTTGTGTAAATTATCAAATAAAACTTTGTATTACATTGTGTTCCTGACGAGAAGACAAAAGGCTGGAACTTTCCAAAAAGAATGCTGGACTTCCAAGCGGACAGATGGCAGATCTGCCCAACTTCCACAGGAACTCTTTTGAAGTATTTTTACGAACTCTCTCTTTGATCTATTTTATGGGACCCTCTTTGATCTATTTTATGGGATTTTCTTTGATCTGTTCGGGAACCGAAGGCAATGCTGGTCACGACCCACGTCCTTGAGGAAGCAGCTGTGGGAAGGAGGGGGGTGAAAATCAAATAAAGAAGCACGAAAACGATCTTGGGGCAGAGCATGGTGGAGGATTTGTACAGACAGTACACTGGCCATGCCTCTCCTCGGATCCGAGTCTATATTTAATTCTGTCTCTGTTTGATTCCTTGTCTTTTGTCTCGTTTAATAGATGTCATCAGTGTTTGAACCTGACAGAAAACATTAAAAGCACAGAACCAGTATAAAAACGTAAAAAAAGAAGTTAATAAAAATAATAAAGCACAGCAAAAGAACACATTTCTGCACCCTATTAGAAGAACATAACAATATCATCCAAGGAGGGTGCGAAGATTAAAATGGTATCATTTAAAAAAACATGACAAATAAGGAACATCCAAACAATTTTATTGAACATAATCAAACTATGAATAACCCTAAGGGAATAACGGATGCATTTAACAATGAGGTGACGACTTGTCCAAGGTGTACGCCGCCTTCCGCCCAAATTCAGCTGAGATAGGCTCCAGTACCCCCCGCGACCCCAAAAGGGATAATCAGTAGAAAATGGATGGATGGATGGACTCTCCAGCACCCCCCGCGTCCCCCAAAGGGATAGGTGGTAGAAAATGGATGGGATGGTTGGATATTTTAAAGATTGAAAGTTGCCATTAATATGTATGACAGCAGAGAGACAACAATAACGGATGACCAAGGCAGAACATAACCTGTTTCACTCAGCCTTGTTTTTGGGTAGCAAAAATTTATTATTGCTTAAACTTACCACTCAATGAAATCATTTATTACATGTTTAACATTTCTAATCTTTATGCAATTTTCATATATTTCAGGGCTTGATAAAATCTGTACACATAAAATGTTTGCCTAGAACTGTATTTTTCGGATTGTAAATCGCTCCGGAGTATACGTCCCACCGGCCGAAAAAACATAATAAAGAAGGAAAAAAACATATATAAGTCGCATTTTTGGGGGAAATTTATTTGATAAAATCCAACACCAAGAATAGACATTTGAAAGGCAATTTAAAATAAATAAAGCATAGTGAACTACAGGCTGAATAAGTGTATGGTATATGACGCATACATAACCAACTGAGAACGAGGCTGGTATGTTAACGTAACATATTATGGTAAGACCCATTCAAATAACTATAACATACAGAACATGCTATATGTTTACCAAACAATCTGTCACTCCTAATCGATAAATCCGATGAAATCTTCTTCCTCGATGTCGCTTCTAAACAACTCTGCCAACTCCAAAGGTATGCGCCGCTTCCTCTTGTAATTTTCTGCTGCATATTTCACTAAATCCAGTTTGTAATCTGCAGTACATGATTTCTTTTTCAGTCCAAATTTGGTTTAGCCCTTCTCAGTTTTTATAAGTTACCGCCAACGATGAAATGTTCCATTTTATTAGCTACGGAAGTAGCATATTCCATGACCCACAATGCACTTCTGCCATGACCCTACCCCGCCGAATTCTTATTGGTTGACGTGTATGTGACGATTGCTGAGGTGTGTGTGACCATTGCTGACATTTTCTTCGTCTCTTCCGCGAAAGAGATGAATAATAATAACGAATATTTTACGGTAATGTGTTAATAATTTCACACATAAGTCGCTCTGGAGTATATGAAAAAAACTGCGACTTATAGTCCGAAAAATACGGTACTCACAACCTCTATGTGACGTCTTTCTCTTAGTTATGTATTAGAAATTATAAAATACGACTCATAGAGCCCTCTGAAAACCTTCCACGAACCGTCAACGATCTACTAGCCGTGACCTGCATAATAACTATTAGTGTTATTGTTATTATAAGCGCTAACGCAGAGGGACTACTTTTAGTAACACGGCGCATTGATCACCGAGCGCTGACTAGCTTATGAAGCTATTGACATACTGAGCATCTGCTGTTGCATCGTCCCTGAGTTAGTAGGAGTTAATTGTAGATTATAAAACATAGCTTCACATATATAGGAGCAGGTTTTTGTCAGAAAATGCAAAACTTGTCAACTTTGACATTCAATTTAGACCTTAAAGGCCTACTGAAACCCACTTCTACCGACCACGCAGTCTGATAGTTTATACATCAATTATCAAATCTTAACATTGCAACACATGCCAATACGGCCGGTTTAGTTTACTAAATTGCAATTTTAAATTTCCCGGGAAGTGTCCTGTTGAAAACGTCCCGGAAAGATGACGCTCATGTTGACGCGTGCTTGTGACGTTATTGGTTGGAGCGGACATTTTATCCCAGCACCACTCACGGCTAAAAGTCGTCTGCTTTTATGGCATAATTACAATGTATTTTGGACATCTGTGTTGCTGAATCTTTTGCAATTTGTTCAATTAATAATGGAGACTATAAAGAAGAATGCTGTTGGTGGAAAGTGGTGGATTGCAGCTGCCTTTAGCAAGCAAAACACAGCTGGTGTTTCTTTGTTTGTTGTGAAGCTTTAATATGGAACAGAGCGGTCAAGCGAACATGTTTCCCGACCACATGTCAACCGGCAGGTTTCGGTGAGAAAATTGTGGTAATAAGTCGACTCTTATCTCTTGCATCCTCCTGCGGCTGTGAAAAAGGCACCTGCGACTTTCTTGACTCCTCCATGGCTTCCATCAGAGACACTGGCGGTCACCGCACCCATCCGACTTTCAGGTATGACTTTATAATCTCACTAAAACATTAGTAACACAATAATCAGATAAGGGATTTTCCAGAATTATCCTAGTAAATGTGTCTAATAACATCTGAATCGCTCCCACTGCTGGCACCTTTTTTAATTAATTAATTTATTTATTCTTATTTATTTCTAGTGCTTCACTCTAACTTTCCTCATCCACAAATCTTTCATTCTCACTCAAATTAATGAGAGAATTGTCCCTTTCTCGGTCCAAATCGCTCTTGCTGCTTATTAACAATGTGAGGATGTGAGGAGCCCTACAACCTGTGACGTCACGCGCACATCGTCTGCTACTTCCGGTACAGGCAAGGCTTTTTTATTAGCGACCAAAAGTTGCAAACTTTATCGTCGATATTCTCTACTAAATCCTTTCAGCAAAAATATGGCAATATCGCGAAATGATCAAGTATGACACATAGAATGCACCTGCTATCCCCGTTTAAATAAGAAAATCTAATTTCAGTAGGCTTTTAGACAGTGCTAGAAAGACTTGACAATATGCTTGTTTGCTCAACTTTTTTTAACCTGAGGATTATGATGAATTCACTGTATAAACAAGGATCTTAAGTCATGTGCTGAAAGATATGAAAATCCCATCTGTCAGCATTCCAGTGAGAACAGACGTTGTACAGTAAGATATTGTTTTTTGTGTTTGTTTAAAACAGTAGTGTTTCACTAAAGCTGGATCACACAGCTTCTAAAACTTGTAGCTCACCCTCCTCATGATTGGGCTAAAAATATAAGGTTCTGGATCATCATCAGAATCAGAATCAGAATCAAGACATACTTTATTAATCCCAGAGGGGAAACTAAAATTTTCAGCACAATCCCATTCAAGGTCAGACAAACATTACAGGGAGACGGAACAGGATTAAAATTAAAAAAGAAAATATTAAAATAAAATAAAATACAATAAAAAAATCGGTCTAAGCCTGGGCCCCTGGAGAGGGGGTCCAGACTGAGGCCAAGGGAAAAAACAAAACTCATAGCCATAGGACACATCCCTCTTACATGTGTGTAAGAGGAAAACATCAAACATCAAAGAACACGAAGGACATTAAAGACATTAAAGTAGCGGAGCTGATGCAACCAGACACTTGTACATACAGTTATGAATAAAAAGTCAAAGAAACATATACACTGTGGTGGCCTCTGCGGTGTTCCATGCCATCGTCTGCTGGGGCGGAAAGAGCATGGCAAGAGACAGGAGCAGACCCAACAAAGCAACAAAGAGAGCCGATTCCACTCTCGGTTGCCAACCAACTCTCGGCCAGTGTCCAGTCTCCCAAAGTAGTCGCAGGCTCTCATGAAGTCAGCATGATTAGTCATGTTGTTGTTGAAGGAACTATTGAAAGTTGTAATGTGCTTTATAAAACAAATGCGCTACCGTACGATTTAAAACGTAAATATTACGTGTTATGGATGTGCCTGTTACAACAACGTATGCTAAATGAACTCAAAACAGTAATGAGTGTTGATAAATCATGTAGTGTGCTGAATAATTATATTTGCATTTTCTCCTCTTAGTATTGTAGGTGTATTGATGATCAGCATATTTTGCATATTAATGAAGAATAGTGCACGCCTTATTTTGCTGACTTAACAGACCCAATCGACTTTGCACATGTTAAACAGTACGCTTTGCCTGTGCTGTCAAGTTTGCATATGTTTTAGTACACGCAAACCTTTAGTAAATCAGGGCCTATGTGTTTTTAACATGATATTTTCATATTGTCCTGCAATATACCGTATTTTCCAGACCATAGAGCGTACCGGATTATAAGGCGCATTGCCGATGAACGGGTCTATCCAGGTCTATTTTCATGCAAAAGGCGCACCAAATTATAGGGCACATTAAAGGGGTCCTATTATTATCATTTTTTTCTGAATTAATAACACTTCCTTGTGGTCTACATAAGATGTGGTTCTTTGGTCAAAATGTTGCATAGATTATGTTTTACAGATCATCGCCAAGCCGCTTTCTGAAAGTCGTTTCAGGATGCGTGTTTTGTGGGCAGTCTTATTTATGTGGCTCACTTTCGGCAGCGTCTTTTCTACGTCATCTTTGTTGTAGCGGTGTAGCGTGCAAGGACGGGAGTGGAAGAAGTGTAAAAAGATGGAGCTAACTGTTTAAATGACATTCAGACTTGACTTGAATCAAAAACAGAGCAGCATCTCCTCATCCGTGGCTCATTAATGCAACAACAACGCCGGAAATGTGTCCCGTGAAAAAATGTCCGACCGGAACTCTCTAGTAACTAAAGTTCCTTGGTTGAATAATGTAAACTCACTACACCGGTATGTTTTAGTGCTTTCATGGCGAGTTTACTGACAGATATAAATAAGAACTTTACACTACTTTATATTACAAATGTCAACAGCAGAGAATAAATGTCCCATAACAAGAAAATAGACCAAAAGAAGGAGCTTATCGACTACGGTTTCAGCAAGGACTACAAAGGCGGATGCGCGCAAATTTTCACAACTTATGCAGATCCCAAATACAGATCAGCAGGTACCAAAAGGTAAAAAAAAAGTATATTTTGCATAATATTGTGAAACACAACGCCAGATAATATGTCTTAACTTATATACACACCATAATAATACCCCTATGTTGAAACACAGTACAATCCATCAAGCGGTGCGGCTTCATAGCTTACCAAAGTCGTACTAAGCCATTTTGATAGATTTTTGTGTAATGTTCTATACTTTCAATGGAACACATACAATTTTGGTGGTGTTTACTTGAGTCATATTGCGGCCTACACGTATCTCTTATGTGTGACTGCCATCTACTGGTCACACTTATCATTTCAACATGTACCAAATAAAATAGCTTTGAGGTCAGTAAGCACAACCAAAATTATTCTGTACATTAGGCGCACTGTCGAGTTTTGTGGAAATGAGAGGATCTTAAGTGCGCCTCATAGTCCGGAAAATACGGTTTGTCTACAAATGTAAATTAGCAACATGCTATAATCAGATTGTTCATTAATGTACATTGTCCAGAATAAAAAAAATATATATATTATGATACATATATAACATAGTATAATTATGTTATATATATATAAATCATGATTAGTTTTAGTATGTCTTTGTGTCACCTGGTTTCACAAATACCAATACCAGCATGGACATTAGGTGAAGCCAATGTAGTACCAAAAAGTCTTCACTTGGGTTCCGTGTGTATCAGCAGTATCTTGTTGACTATTCATTAATGTATCATCTCACATCTGCAGTGCAGCTTCCACGCTGTCTTTAACCATGAAGCCCTCCAAGTTTGCAGCCAGAAGAACCTCCAATATGTGTGGCTATTAGGGCAACAGAATGATCAAATACAACAAATACAAGGTGCTTATTGTATGATTATGATCACATACCTGCAAGCCAGAAAAGATCAGATGCAAATTTTGGACTTTGAAGTGCCTCAACAGGTCGCTGAGCTCATGGATGACGGAGTAATCGATCATACTGACATGATGACAGTCCAGTACTACTGACCGAGCAGGTGACACTGGTGCACAGGACATCATCACTCGCTAGCATTGCTTATATCATAAATGTATGTGCAGTAATAAACTTACCCTGCAAAGCTTTAGTATGGATGATGTAGTTCAGGTATTCCGCAGCAGGAAAGCTTAGCCCATTGGACAATTGGATGAGCAGCACACCTTCACCGGACATCTGCAAACAACATTGCAACAATAACAGTACATAATCCTTTACATCTGTATCTTACTGATTAGAATATTTGTCTTTGGTGAGCTATGCTAGGTTAGACTTGGGCACAATACAGCCCGTTAAGATTTTCAATCCCGCCCGCCAGACGTTCTACATAATCTTTTTAGACCACTAACATCAAAACTGTTGCCACCATTATCATCTGCAGTGCTGTCTTGAACTATAGAAAGTAAATCAATGGTCAAAATCTGTGTTTTTGAGTGATTCGAGTTATTACGGTAATCTAGTCACAGCAGCTCAGACGTGCAACAAACCAGAGGGGGGAGGTGTTTTCAGAGCAGCCAGCCTGAAACGTGTGTCAGAAACAGATGCAGAAGCAGATTTTTACATGATAATATATCATATTGTAGGTGTTTATTTTACTTTGCATTTATATGTTGCTGTTTTTTACATATTTGTTGTGTTTTGCTTGATTGTAAAAGATACACAACTATCGAGGAACTGGTCTGAGAAGTAAGAGGAGCGACGTTCATATGTCGTTCATATTCAGTGTTTTATTGATTATAGTTAATATTGTAAATCCCACTGTCTTTTATTTTATTGTACATTTTGGGTGTCCCATTCAGTAAAAAGAACTGTAAAATTCCATTCGGTTTTATTGAGGTGGTCTGTCATAACTTTTTAGAACTTTATCGGACATTGTGATTTTTGTTTTCCCTGAAAAAAAAGGGACCCCAACACACATTCTGTAGAGCAAATTTTTACTGCTAAACATGTATATACAATTTATATACACATACACATTAGCCCCCACCACACATTTTTTTCTCTCAATGTGACCCCCGAGTCAAAATATTTGCCCAGCTCTTTGATGGGTAAAATGCCAAGAGAGACACTGTCAGAGAAGGGTGGAAACAAGTGTGACAGAAGTGTAGAGGCAAGAGTGAGGTTGAGTTCATTTATTGTATTCATTAAAAGTCAAATGAATAAAAGTAAAAAATAAAACATTCAAATATAACATTAAAGTAAATGATGAATGAAAAGGAGCAGAAAAAAGGCCCCTATTTTCACAACAATTTCAAAGCCATATTTCATTCTATGACAAATAAACCAATAATGAGGAAATAATTTTATTCAGTCATATATTTTCATCATTAGGATTTGTAATTGTTTTTGTGAATACAGAAAGAGATTCACATTGTTTTACTCCACTATCAAGTTTGTTACACAAACTAACACCTCTGATTGAAATATTTATTTCCATTGTGACTGTTCTAAATCTAGATTTATCAAAGGTCTTAGTTCCTTTTATATTATAATTACTTTTTCTTTTTACAAACGTGTTTTGAATCTTGTCTGGTAGAATCGTTGCATGTGCGTTGTACATGATTTTTAGCATAATATACTCTACCTGTTATGCCCCACAATGTTATTTTCCAAGACACCTAGTGGTGGAAATCAGTTTTGCAGTTTTTGTTCTATTTTGACCCTCCTGTCTTGCCGTAGCCAGCTTAGTGTGGGTGTGTTTCAGAGAGCAGTTGAGAGCAGATGTCAAACAAACAGCACTCGCTGCAGGCTTTAAGCCTTGTTTTCGACTTTGAAGACTTCGAAGGTCTAAAAATGTTAGTTTATGTGAATGCGATATTGTGACACATTATTTGTGCATTTTCAGTTTAAGACTGCTTTAGTAAGATATTTGTGCTCATTGTTGAAAGCTATTTACTGGCAGCATTTGTTGGTTTGGATGTTAAATAGGCTACATACAGTAGGAGACTTCTATATTGGTTTATATGGCTATATACACATGTATGTTGTATACAGACATATGATAAATGTAAAATGTTTGTTTATGTGTGTGACTGTCTCATGTCGTCGTGCTGGTTCCGAGGACCACCAAGGAAGGACATTCGCTCGAGCAGGTGTAGACTTCTCTATTTTTCAATAAAGAAAATCTTTTTCTGGTTACTTTTCAGTCGCCCGCGTCGTATGCCTCTCGCTCTCCCTCTCTTCTTTGCATGTGTTGCTTGTTCTGGCTCTCAGGTCTCTCGCTCCTCTCGTTCCTTCTCTCCCTCTCGTGCTGCCGATGCCCTTTTATACAGCGAGAGGAAATTCATTAATAGTGTACAGGTGCGCGACCCCCGCACCTGATCTCGATTGCGGTGCCGCTCCCTGCACGCCCCGCCACACACCTCCATCACCAGACGCAAGCCGGAACTCCGACCGGCTAAGCCAACTCCCCGCTCCCCTTTTTGAGGGGGCGGGAAATGAAGACTGCCACATGTGCCCCCGGTCTTCTCTTAATTTTTCCCTTCTTCTTCTCTGTCTTTCTCCTTGTCTTCATCTTCCACCACCACTTCTTCTACCACCACCACTTCTTCATGTTCTTCTTCTTCATCATTATTTTCTTCTTCTTCATCATCATTTTCTTCAACATCTTCCACATCTTCTTTGGGGGGGCACTCGCCGCCACCCACCTGGTTCCGCCAGTACCTGCAGGAGCCGCAACTGTTGGCGGAACTCCTTGTGCCGCTGTCGGCTGCCTGCCCGACGCCAGCTCCGTGAACGCGCCCATGAGAGCCCACAGGAAATCGTCCTCCCTCGCCTCTAATGGTCCTTCCGGGTTGGGCGCCAAATGCGACGGCCTCATGCCGTCGTGCGGGTTCCGAGGACCACCAAGGAAGGATATTCGCTCGAACAGGTGTAGACGTCTTTATTTTTCAATAAAGAAAATCTTTTTTTGGTTACTTTTCAGTCGCCCGTGTCGTCTGCCTCTCCCTCACCCTCTCGCTCTCTTCCGCGTTGCATGTGTTGATTGTTCTGGCTCTCGTGTCTCTCGCTCTTCTCGTTCCTCCTCTCCCTCTCGTGCTGCCGATGCCCTTTTATATAGCGAGAGGAGATTCATTAATAGTGCACCTGATATCGATTGCGGCGTTGGACCGCCAGCCACGCCTCTCCACAATGTGTTTGTGTTTATGTTTTTGTTCACAGTTTTACAAAATATATGATTGATCCTTCACTAAAAAGGCATAAACTACACTACAAACGCTTGGGACTCTTTTTTTCATCAAGGATTATATCATGTTTGCTATCTGCTAAGCTAACCAGCAAAAAGCAAGAGCAGAATACTACCATTCATGAAATGTTAATAAATGTAATATTAAATATTGGGTTTGTGGGTTCCCTGTATGCATTTCCAGTAATGATTCTTACGGCTCTCTTCTGCAGAAGGAAGATTGGGTTCAAATATGTTTTACAGGCACTACCCCCCATTTCAATACAGTATGTTGTAGCTGATATAGGCGCCAGCGCCCCCGTGACCCCAAAAGGGAATAAGCGGTAGAAAATGGATGGATGGATGGATGTTGGATAGGGAACAACACAATGGTTTCTGATTTAGGAATTCCTTCACTTTGTGTAAAATAGCAATAGCAATAGTTTGATACTTCAGCCTTCGTATCATTTGTATGTGATTTCTAAGACATCCATCCATCCATTTTCTACAGCTTATTCCCTTTGGGGTCACAGGGGGCGCTGATACCTATCTCAGCTACAATCGTGCGGAAGGCGGCGTACACCCTGGACAAGTTGCCACCTCATCGCAGGGCCAACACAGATAGACAGACAACATTCACACTCACATTCACACACTAGGGCCAATTTTTGTTAGTGTTGCCAATCAACCTATCCCCAGGTGCATGTCTTTGGAGGTGGGAGGAAGCCTGAGTACCCGGAGGGAACACACGCAGTCACGGGGAGGACATGCAAACTCCACAAAGAAAGATCCCAACCCCAGGATTGAACCCAGGACTACTCAGGACTTTCGTATTGTGAGGCAGACACACTAACCCCTCCTCCACCGTGCTGGCCGATTATCAAGACGCATTTTCATTAATCACAACACAACAAAAACTTGATCTCTTGTGTTCTTTGAGTCTCAACTCCTTTGAAATATAATGAGCCATTCACACTTTTCCTACTATTGCAAACAAATCACAAACCTTTTACTAGTATTCAAAGATAATCTATTTACATCAAACCATTAAATAAAATAAATATATAAATTCATTTTCAACCGCCTCTATGACATCTGTAATATTTAGTCCTGAATAAAATAAGGTTGTGTCATCCGCAAATAGATTACACTTTAACTGTTTGAAAACCATGGTAATATCATTGACATACAATATTGAGAAGAGATAATGTGAATTCAAATTTTTTGCACACATAGTGTGATTTATCAAAACTAAAATTGTTCTGTAGGAGCTATTTTGCCTCTTCACTCCTTCCCTGACCTCCCAGGGGTTGCTCAACGGTGATGGGTTAAATGCAGAGAATAATTTCGCCACACCTAGTGTGTGAGTGACAATGTTTGGTACTTTAACTTTTTTATTTAGTACATGCAGGAAGGACCTGCAAACCGGCAGTTGAGCAGAAATGGATGTGAGAAAGGAGGCGATCGCGCTGCAGGTCCGTCCTAAGTATCTTTTTCAACATAAATGGATTGTCTAAAAACATAAGACACATTGTCTGCTAAGCAATATCATTTTATAACTTTATAGCTGCTGGGTGACTTAAGTGACTGATGAAAACAAACTAAATGGATGTATTTTGATGTTTGCTCTTTTTTTTTTTATTTACACAAAAAAACACATCATGCAATATGCATTTACTTGCATCCAGAACATTCCAGCGCACGCTCGCAGTTAGTGCCAGCGTCTTTCAAAGAGCACACCTTTAGCACACAAAAACAAAGGGTTCCATTGTAGCTGCACTTCCTGACTGCTTTAAAACGTCCAGAAAAAGTGGTTCATTATGGTCTGCGGCATGTTTCAAAACGTAAAACGCCACAGGCATAATATGAGCAGTAGTGAAGTGAAGTGAATTATATTTATATAGCGCTTTTTCTCTAGTGACTCAAAGCGCTTTACATAGTGAAACCCAATATCTAAGTTACATTCAAACCAGTGTGGGTGGCACTGGAAGCAGGTGGGTAAACTGTCTTGCCCAAGGACACAACGGCAGTGACTAGGTTGGCAGAAGCGGGAATTGAACCTGCAACCCTCAAGTTGCTGGCACGGCCACTCTACCAACCGAGCTAAACCGAGTTTAGTAGAGTTTAATGAGTTTCTCCAAAGAGAAAGCCACATAGCAATCACAAACCTCCTTTAAATAGGACAGTCTGCACCAGTTATCAGCCCCTTTGTTTTTCGACTGATTGTTTTTAAAGGGCTTTAAAAATAAAGTTGGTGCGATGCACGCAGTCTTAGTAGATCACACGCAACAAATGGCTTTTCTGCATTCAAGGTACTCAAAGTGCTTTGAGACTATTTCCACATTCACCCATTCATACACACATCCACATTCTGATGGCATGGCAGGGGTTTCCATGCAAGACCCTAACCACGACCCATCAGGAGCAAGGGTGAAGTGTCTTGCCCCAGGACACAACGGACGTGACTCGAATGGCGGAAGCTCGGATCGAACCACCGAGCCATGCCGATCACTAATAGCAATTATATAGTTATATAGCATGTGGTATTTGGATCTTCGTGGAGCAGGCCTACAGAATACAGTACCTGTATGCGTGGTCTAGCCATGCTGTACATAAGCAGTGCTGCAGATACAGCAACACCTCCCATGATTCCATACTGCACGTGCCACAAACTCATCAGGAAGGTAACAATGAAAGGAAGGAGATCGAGTTCTGCAGACAACATACATACAACTACATGAAGGGAGAATGTAAAGAAGTACATAGTGGTAGTACAACACACATACTGTGTATATGCCATATGTCAGCCACAACATGATAATCCAGCATTGGAGCCACAGCACAGATGATGATAGCAGCCAGACAAGCTTTAGGGATGTAGTAGAAGGCTGGCATGAGGAAGGCCAAGGACAGCAACACTATCACACCTGCAAACACACACACAAGGTTGGACACAGCTTGTGAATTCAAATGCAAAAATAAACACAAACTAAAGTTTTGCATTTCAACAATCAAGTTTACTATGTCAGACAATGTTCGTTATTTACTAACCTGAAAAATCCAAGGGTCTTATCTAAGAAGATCACAAATAAGTTATAAATACTGTAATGTGTTAAAACTTAAAGGTTGCCCAATAAAAAAACACCATAATTAAATGAATTAGCCCTTAACACATCTAGCAACTATAAAATTATAAAATGATATGGCTGAATAGACGATTTGTCTAATATTTTTTATTTCTGATAGTCCAAATATATTTACATATGCACATGGATGGAGGATTCCCTCTCATCATCTTTTACTGCAAGCGCGATCACAGTTTCCATCCATCCATCCATTTTCTACATTGTGTCCCTTTTGGGGTCGCGGGGAGTGTTGGAGCCTATCTCAGCTGCATTCGGGCGGACGGCGGTGTACACCCTGGACAAGTCGCCAGTTTCATGTTTGATTAATCACATTACGAGTGCTAAACGGTTATACTGTGCGTTCATTAATCAGAATTTATTCTGCATACACATGAAGACAAATTGCTATTTGGATCATTTAACAGATGTAAACTTTGGTGCAAGTGTTTAGTAGATCAGCTTTGTGTGCTATTAGGTTTGCACATGTTTTAATACACGCAGAATGTGAAAGTGAGGAGAATGTGGACTTACTGGTGACAATGCCTCCAGCTGGACTACAAACACCAGTCTGAGAATTCACTGCAGTCCTAAGCATGACCACAAAACATAAATATGAAATACACACGCACACACACATGCACATCCACACACACACCTGCCAAAGCTGCCAGTGACAGGGTAGGCGGACACAAAGGAGCCCATGATGTTAGTCACACCGATGGCCATCAGTTCCTGGTTGGCATCAATCCTGTAATTGTTCTTCCTGGCTGAGAGTCAGAACCGTTTTATTCCATCTTTTTATGATTTATGAATAAGATGTTTTCATGATACATTAATGAAATATCAAATAGAACATGTATAAAAAAAGATATATTTTGATGATACATTTATGAAATTTTAAACGCTATATTTACAAAATAAGATGTTTTCATAATACATGTGTGGCGGGGGGTGTGGCCTGCGGGCCTGCAGCGAAGCAGGGTTTGCCAGGACCGGCCTCGAAGTCAGTGACAGGTGATTAGACAACAAGGCACAGGTGGGCCATCTACGCACATGTCGCTGACTTTGAGGCCGGTTCTGGCACATCCCACTTCACTGCAGGCCCGCAGGCCATGACCCCCTCCACAAGATGTATTTATTTTTTTATGTCCTGTCCAGCCACTTAGGCTAATCATATTGATGATGTAGTGCTGTACAGATTTACTTTACAAGAGAGAAGTGTGGGATACTTCTCTTGTTGCCTTATTGGTATTTGACTTTATCAAGTGGATTTATTTAATGTTTGGCCCAGCCGGACCGGAGCAGAAGGGGAAAGAAAGGAGAAATTAAAAAAAGACACAGTGGGTAATTGCAGGGACAAGAGGGGGATAAGACAGGAAGACAACAACAACAACAACAGAACAACATCAGCAAATACATTATGTGCAAAAATGATACAAAAAATTATACAGAGACACAGTTAGTGAGTGTTATTAATAACACAGAAATGACAATGAACATTATTGCACTACAGTTGGAGAAATAAAAATACCAATCGAAATAGCATTATTGATAATGAATAATAACAATAATGACCACTATTATTAACAATACATTTGTTTTAAATGCAACAATACATATATGTAATGGAAACTTGAATTACAAAAGAAAGCAAATAAATGGATGGGAAAAAAGAGAAGCAAACTATATTAACCTTGTACGTTATTATAGTAAAAATAGGTTACCCAGTTTCCCTGAAGAAGAATTGTTAATATTGGTTTTATGAAACAGGATTATATACATAACTGTATGTATGCATATATGCTCATATATTTACAGTATGTGTATATGCATGTTCGAACAGTGAATGTGCGTGCGGATGTATATGTATGAATAATTGTGTGCAAGTGTGTTTGTATGTACAATATATTTGTCTCCCAGTATATGCGGGAGCCAAAGTACGGCCCCAACCACCCAGAGAATCCATTCCAAAATCGCAGGTGCGGTGCCCAGGGAACAAGGGACCACCGGCCCCACGTAGTCAGGCCCGCCAGCGACAGGACCCCTAGAAGTGGGCCCACCATGCTGCCCGGCAGAGCCAGCAGCAGGCCATAAACAGACGCGCCCAGCAGAAGACAAAGCACAGGAGATAACGGGAACAGCCCGTGAGAGACCACATCCCACACGGGCAGAAAGACGGGGTGCCCCGAGGGGCCCAGGGACTCCCTGCAGCCGTACGGAAGACCGCCCCGCCCCACAAGCCACAAGTCTACATAGCTACATGTGCTCAACAGGGGAGCTGGTTAACTCATGAGAGTAGCGTGCGTGTGTGTTTAAGAGAATGGCAACGTGTTGTCTGAGTGACGTCACTGAGTGAGTGGGCGAGTAAAGAGAGAGAGAGGTAGCGCATGCACTGCGCAGTAGAAGGATCAACGGGTCTGCTTGTGTCCTTTAAAACTAATAAAGCAACTAGATTGTCACAAATCGGCGGCTTCGCCCTCAGCTGTGATCTCAACCAGGCGCAAGACTCATAATAAATTTATGAAAGTATGTAGAAAATAAGATGTCATAATACATTTATGAAAGTATACAAAAAAATATAATTATTTGAATGATACATTTATAAAATGAAATAAGATGTTTTAATAAAATATTTATGAAATGTCAAAGTGATATGTATAGTATGTTTTAATGATACATAAATAAAATGTCAAATTTGACATGTATAAAATAAACTTAATAATACTATCATAATTTTTGTAAGTATTAAGTTACTACGTTTCACTCACCGAATGCTTTAGCAATAGCGATGCTTTCCAGCAGACCCATGAAAGGAATTACAGCTAAACCCCCTCCAAAATCCTGCACACAAAATATTAAAACCCAACTTGTTCAAATCAGCTCTGATCTTTCCTAACCTTTAAGGGGGAACTGCACTTTTTCACAATCATTTTGAAAGACAAGAGAAGTTTTTTTTTAGTTTTTTTACGCTTTCTAATATAAAAAATGGCTCGATCTTGGTTCTTGGTAGCAAAGCAGCTAATGGGAGCAATCTATTCTACCTCTAAAACACTTTAAAAACGCATTCAAAAACCGTCATTCGGCAACCTATATAATCAAACTGTAGTGACATTGTTATTGTAAGAGCGAACACCGAGGAACTCTTTTTTTAGCGTACTAACACATCGGCGTGCTACGATATGAGCCGTAGACGCTAACTACGTCAGCATGAAACGCGTATGAGTTTGTAATGCACAACACAATGCGTTAACACACCAATCTGTACTGACTGTAAAACATGAACAATCATATTACAGTATCTGTTATGTATTAGCCCACATTTCATGTTTTTTTTGTACACAACTCGCTCGGCAGAAATGTGCTGCATGTATCATGATCAATTGTATAGTGACTTACTCGAGGCATAGTTGTCCGTTTGGTCAAGCTTGGCTCAAAAAATCCAGATTTGCAGCGTGACCATGTCGCTCTCTCGGCTTCCGTCTGCTCCAACATTTCAGCCTCTTCTTTGTGCTCGCTTCTAGAAGCAGTAGTACTGTATATATATATTTTTATATATATAAATAAATATATATATATATATATATATATATATATATATATATATATACATCCATCCATCCATTTCCTACCGCTTATTAACTTTGGGGTCGCTCGTGCCTATCTCAGCTACAATCCGGCGGAAGGTTGTTTTACACCCTGGACAAGTCACCACCTCATCGCAAGGCCACAGATAGACAGACAACATTCACACTCACATTCACACACTAGGACCAATTTAGTGTCGCCAATCAACCTATTCCCGGGTGCATGTCTTTGGAAGTGGGAGGAAGCCGGAATACCCGGAGGGAAGCCAGAGGGAACCCACGCAGTCACGGGAAGGACATGCAAACTCAGCACAGAAAGATCCCGGGCCTGGGATTGAACCCAGGACTACTCAGGACCTTCGTATTGTGAGGCAGACGCACCAACCCTCTCCCACCATGCTGCCCATATATACATACAGTATATATATATATATATATATATATATATATATATATATATATATATATATATATATATATATATATATATATATATATATATATATATATATCTCCTGATGATTGAGGGAACCCTTCATGAAACAGTTCTGTAGAGATGAAGTAGTCTTGTGATTTTTCCCACACCTACATATTGCGCTCTACCACGGTATCGAGCAGTATTCTCTGGATAATCCAATCAAGATATATATATATATATATATATATATATATATATATATATATATATATATATATATATATATATATATATATATATATATATATATATATATATATATATGTATATATATATGTATATATATATATATACATACATATATATGTATGTGTATGTATGTATGTATGTATATATATATATATATACACACCATATATATACCATAATATCTCTCTCTCTTTATATATATATATATATATATATATATATATATATATATATATATATATATATATATATATATATATATATATATATATATGTTTTTAGTATATTCTGTATAATTAGTTTGAAAAAGATAAGGTTGTGAATAAGGGTGTAATGGTACGTGTATTTGTATTGAACCGTTTCGGTACAGGGGTTCGGTTCGGTTCGGAGGTGTGCCGAACGAGATTCCACACGGACATGTTAAGTAGTGCACTGCACGGACGGACATAAGCAGCGTACCGCACGGTGTGTGAACAATGCACACCGAGGCACAACGACTGAGCTAAAACAACATGCAAAAGCCAGATCTAGAAGACCCTCCTGCCTCATTAAGATCTCCCGTTTGGGAATATTTCGGCTTCATGGTGCGATATAACAATGGAGGATGAGAGGTGGACAAAGCGAAGATTAATATTATATCAGTATATATTATCAATTTTATCTATACTATGTAAATATTACATATACTGTATGTTATATTTTATATTGCTACTATGGTACATGTTTAGTCTACTTAATACCTGCATTATCATTTCCATCCTTACCCATTCCAACCTTTGTGGAACAATTTCCCAGTTTGTTTAAGTTCTAAGATTTGTTACTGGCTGTTGTGGTCTCACCCACCACTGTCAACTGTATATGAATTCAGACTTACAGTATCTTCATTTATAAGATCTTTAGGTGTAATACCTCCATACTTGTATACCTTGATACAAAGAAAAACAGCTCTTATGCATTACGTTTTAACAATTAGTATGCTTTAACTGTTCCTCGTGTACGGACTGAATTTGTCAAACAAGCTTTTAGCATTGCTGTCCCTCTGGCATCAAATATATTAGAACTCTCTGAACTTCTCCCATTTGGAGCTTTCCGTTCTATCCTGAGGAACAGACAGTGTGAGACGTTTGCACAGTGCCTGTGTTTTTAAAATATGTAAATCTTAATTGTTTCATTGTTTTACAGTTCCCTTTCATGCATTTTAAAATGTATATCTTAACATATTAATTTTCTGAAATTGCTCTGTCTCGTGTGCTGCTGACATCTTGGCCAGGTCACCCTCGTGAAAGAGATATTGATCTCGATGGGTTAGGCATCTGGTTAAATAAAGGTTGTATGTTGAATATAAAACATTGATCGAGTGTTTTTAAGTTGTTTTAGAGGGCTTTGAAGGCTGTAACGGCGGCTCCCATTAGCTGCATCTCGCAAGCTTTTTTTATCATCCTTAAAATCCTAAAAAAATATGTGTGTTCTTGTCTCTCATTATGATTGTGAACTATTTCAAAAATTCCCCAAAAAAGTGCAGTTCCCCTTTTAAGAGCACATTTTCATCCAAATTTATACATGAAAAAATGTAATGCATATACAGTACAGGCCAAAAGTTTGGACACACTTTCTCATTCACAACACAACTCATGATACCAACCCAACTGATAAAGCAAGAAATTCCACTAATCAACCCTGATAAGGCACACCTGTGAAGGGAAAACCATTTCAGGTGACTACCTCTTAAAGCCCATCGAGAGAATGCCAAGTGTGTGCAAAGCAGTAATCAGAGCAAAGGGTGGCTATTTCGAAGAAACTAGAATATAAAAAAATGTTTTCAGTTATTTCACCTTTTCTTGTTAAGTACATAACTCTACATGTGTTCATTCATAGTTTTGATGCCTTCAGTGACAATCTACAATGTAAATAGTCATGAAAATAAAGAAAACCCATTGAATGAGAAGGTGTGTCTAAACTTTTCTGTATAATTGCATGTGAAAATACTGCACACGTGTGTACATACTGTACACATTTTTTTACATATTGTACACATATGTACTAGTGAATAAGAGAAAATTAAATTGTTGGTTAGATTGTATTTGTGAAGTGTTTTGTATTGTGAAATCCTTTACGCTTGTGTTGTTCATTGAAGTGTTTAAGTTGTCTTGTTTTGTTGTAGCTTTTATCCATTTTCTTGATGTATCCCATGTGTATGTCAAACACAGGCCTCACAGAGCAGTTATCATAGCAACACAGACACAACAGAGCGAAAACCATCACCAGGGGGCCTTATGTCTTAAGAGTGCACACTAGAGATACGCGGATAGACCATTATATCATCCGCAACCGCATCACCAAAGTCGTCATCCAGCCGCCGTCCACCCAAACCAACATTTTTTCAGAACCGCAACCGCCCGCCACCCGCCCTTTGAAATACATCAGAGGTCGGCCACCTTTACCACTCAAAGAGCTATTTAAACCCGTTTCACAGAGTAAAGAAGACAATAGGAGCTGCTAACGTTCTCGCAAATAAGGGAGTGCTGTGAAGCCATTACCTTTGACACCTTCAACAACATGTACAAACTGATTGTTAGTCCAGCAACATGTTGTATGCAGCTTCCACAATCACATGTACAAGATTGAAAGGCATACTGGGTGATACAGAGTACACTGATGGTTGTGATATAAACAATTTTAACACTCTTACTAATATGCACCATGCTGTGAAGCCACACCAAACAAGAATGACAAACACATTTTGGGAGAACATCCTCACAGTAACAAAACATAAACGCAACACAACAAATGCCCAGAATCCTTTGCATCCGTGACAATTCCTGAATACATTTTGCACCTCTGCGCCCCCAACCCCGCCCACCTTACCGACGCATGTGGGTGGGGGGGGTGAGGTGGGTGTGGGGGGGTTGCTGCTAGCGGGGTTGTATAAAATAGTCAGGAAGTGTCATGGATGCAAAGGATTCTGGGTATTTGTTGTGTTGCGTTTATGTTGTGTTACTGTGAGGATGTTCTCCCGAAATGTGCTTGTCATTCTTGTTTGGTGTGGCTTCACAGCGTGGCGCATATTACTAAGAGTGTTAAAATTGTTTATATCACAACCATTAGTGTACTCTGTGTCACCCAGTATGCCTTGCAGTCGTGTGCGTGTGTCTGCGGAAGCCACACGCAACATGTTGCTGGACTGACAAGCAGATCGTACATGTTGTAGAAGGCGACAAAGCCAATGGCTTCATAGCACGCCCTAATACTTATTAACTGGGTGACTGCCGACAGTCATTTTAGAGATTGTTTGCATCTCCTATTGTCTCCTTCGCTTTGTGACACGGGTCCTAAATGGCTCTTTGAATGGTAAAGGATACCAATCCCTGAACCATGTATATCAAATATTTCCGAATGATTCAACCGCCACCCGCCCGAATCTAATTAAAATCTATTTTTTCGTCATGTCACCCGCCCGTATCGCGGTTTATCCGCGGATGAGACCGTAAACCGCGTATCTCTAGTGCACACACAAAATCCTTCCGTACGCTGTTTTTTCACGGCAAAGGTGAAATGCATCAAGATTGAAAAATCATGTCGAAACGTGCGGTGCCTCACGAGTCACGCCAACATCGGGGTTCATGTACACACATTTCTACTGACTGTGGATACTCTGGCGACACACAGATGTGGTCGTAGGGGCTTTGCCAACATTTGATTTCGACAATGTACAAAACCCAAAGTAGTGAAGTTGGCACGTAGAGTAGTTTGTAAATAAAAACAGAATACAATGATTTGCAAATCCTTTTCAACTTATGTACAATTGAATAGACTGCAAAGACAAGATTTTTAATGTTCAAACTGAGAAACTTGTTTTTTTTTTTGCAAATAATCATTAACTTGGAATTTAATGGCACTAACACATTGCAAACAAGTTCAGGATGAGCCGTTTTGTGGGAGGTCTTACCTATGTGCCTCACCCTCTACTGCAGGGGTGCCCATTACGTCGATCGTGAGCTACCGGTCGATTGGGGAGGGTGTGTCAGTCGATCGCCAGCCAGGCTTTTAAAAAAATCTTCACCAAGACGTCACTTGATTGACATTCACGGCACCCGAGGGTCTTGTGAGATGACACTGGCTGCTGCGAGATCATTATTAAGAAAAAATGACGGACAGGACGGCGACAAACACTTTTTATTTCAACAGACTGACGCGCCATACCTTCCGTCAAAACTCTAAAGGCCGACTGCACAGCTTCTGTTTTCACAATAAAAACGCTGCTTCATGCTGCCTGCGCTAACAAAATAAGAGTCTCGGAAAGCTGGCATGCACAAGCAAGCAGGCTACGGAATTTGCCGCCAATGTTTTTATTGTAAAGTGTATGGAAGCTGGATAAATAAGATGCCAAAAACCAACCACTCTCATGTGGTATTGTACAGAAAGGAGGACCTTTTTTCTCTTCCATTCAAAAATGTGGGCGTTATCATCACTACTTTCTGATTCCAATCAATGCAAGTCATCAGAATCAGGTAATACACCAACTTATATTCTTGCCTTCATGAAAGAAAGACATCTATATGTGTTACACATGCTTGTTTTATCATTAAACACATTTAACTTGTTAACAAAAACGTCTCTTTCATAAATAAATAAATAGAAATGATATATATGAATGCGGTAGATCCCCTCGACTTGGTCAATTGAAAAGTAGCTCGTCTGCAGAAAAGGTGTGGGCACCCCTGCTCTACAGCATCTAGATGGAGCTAACTGTTTTAATGACATTCAGAATTTACTTCAATTAATAATGGCGCAGAAAAATGGATGGATGGATGTATCTTCTCATCCTTGGCTCAATAATGCAACATCAACACCGGAATCGTGTCCCGTGAAAAACCGTCCGACCAGAACTTTTTAATAACTACAGTTCCGTGGGTGGATTATGTAAACCCACTACAGATTTTTAGCGCTTTGATAGCTAGTCTACTGACATATAGAAGTAAGAACTTTACGCTACTTTAAAATGGTAACAGCAGAAGATGAATGCCACATAAGAAGCTTATGACTAAGGTGTTGGCACAAACTACAATGGCGGAACCGCGCACATTTTCAGGACTAATGCAGATCCCAAATACCCATCAGCAGGTACCGGAAGGTAAGAAAAGTTGGTTTTGCATAATAATACAAAACAAAACGGCAGGTAATATGTCTGCTAAAAGGTGCAGTTTTGCAGTCCTTATAAACACACCATAATAATACTTGTATGTAGAGATGTCCGATAACGTTTTTTGGCCGATATCCGATATTGCGATATTGTCTAACTCTTAATTACCGATTACGATTTCAACTGATACAATATATACAGTCGTGGAATTAACACATTACTATGCCTAAGGTTTTCCAAAATAAATCAATTCAAGTTATGGAAAAAAATGCCAACATGGCGCTGCCATATTTACTATTGAAGTCGCAAAGTGCATTATTTTTTTTAACATGCCTCAAACAGCAGCTTGGAATATGGGACATGCTCTCCCTGAGAGAGCATAAGGAGGTTGAGGTGGGCGGGGTTAGGAGGGGGCGGGGTTGAGGTGGGGTGTAGGGGCTCGCGGGGGGTGTATATTGTAGCGTCCCGGAAGAGTTAGTACTGCAAGGGGTTGTGGGTATTTGTTTGGTTGTGTTTATGTTCTGTTACAGTGCGGATGTTATCCTGAAATATGTTTGTCATTCTTGTTTGGTGTGGGTTCACAGTGTGGCACATATTTGTAACAGTGTTAAAAGTTGTTTATACGGCCACCCTCAGTTTAACCTGGATGGCTGTTGACCAAGTATCAATCAATCAATCAATGTTTATTTATATAGCCCCAAATCACAAATGTCTCAAAGGACTGCACAAATCATTACGACTACAACATCCTCGGAAGAACCCACAAAAGGGCAAGGAAAACTCACACCCAGTGGGCAGGGAGAATTCACATTCAGTGGGACGCCAGTGACAATGCTGACTATGAGAAACCTTGGAGAGGACCTCAGATGTGGGCAACCCCCCCCCTCTAGGGGACCGAAAGCAATGGATGTCGAGCGGGTCTAACATGATACTGTGAAAGTTCAATCCATAGTGGCTCCAAGACAGCAGTGAGAGTCCCGTCCACAGGAAACCATCTCAAGCGGATCAGCAGCGTAGAGATGTCCCCAACCGATACAGGCAAGCGGTCCATCCTGGGTCCCGACGAGCGGTCCATCCTGGGTCTCGACTCTGGACAGTCAGTACTTCATCCATGGTCATCGGACCGGACCCCCTCCACAAGGGAGGGGGGACATAGGAGAAAGAAAAGAAGCGGCAGATCAACTGGTCTAAAAAGGAGGTCTATTTAAAGGCTAGAGTATACAGATGAGTTTTAAGATGAGACTTAAATGCTTCTACTGAGGTAGCATCTCGGACTGTTACCGGGAGGGCATTCCAGAGTACTGGAGCCCGAACGGAAAAAGCTCTATAGCCCGCAGACTTTTAGTATGCTTGCATTCCCTTGTATGTGTGAAAAGCCGTAGATACTCTGTGATTGGGCCGGCACGCAATTGCAGTGTCTTTAAGGCAGGCCCCCAATATTGTTGTCTGGGTGGAAATCGGGAGAAATTCGGGAGAATGGTTTCCCCGGGAGATTTTCGGTAGGGGCACTGAAATTCTGGAGTCTCCTGGGAAAATCGGGAGGGTTGGCAAGTATGACTGGGAGATGCAACTGCTCTGTCCTTCTCCGTACGTCCATACACCACTACGTACAGCGGTGTTTTAAAAGTCAGAAATTGTACTTTTTGAAACCTATACCGATAATTTCCGATATTACATTTCAAAGCATTTATCAGCCGATAATATCGGCAGTCCACTATTATCGGACATTTCTACTTGTATATTTATTGCTTCAACAATCCAAGGACTGGTGTTCATCAAGATGATCTCCTGCTGGCCCCACTATGGACTGGACTCTCACACTATTAACATGATCCACTCGACGTCCATTGCACAGGTTCAAGTTTTCTCATTTTATCCCATTGGGTTGAGTTTCTTCTTGCCCTTATGTGGGATCTGAGCCGAGGATGTTGTTGTGACTTGTGCAGCCCTTTGAGACACTTTTTACTAAGGGCTATATAAATACACTCAGATTGATGATTGGTTGATATTTATATTGGGGGTAATCAGAGTCACATACTCTACTAAAGTTTTACGTATCATTGCAGTGACTATCTTTTCAAACAGGGTGCAGACCTACTTTATCTGAGGTCTGCTAGTCTGTTTTGGCCAGGCACATCCATCTTGTTCTACACCTTCTTCCTGATGTCCAACCATTTATTGTTTTATTTCAGCCTGTTTGCAGTTATAACCAAAGCACACACCAATGACAACCTTATATCCATCCATCCATCCATCCATCCATTTTGGTGTGGGTTCACAGTGTGGCTCATATTTGTAACAGTGTTAAAGTTGTTTATACGGCCACCATCAGTTTGACCTGTATGGCTGTTGACCAATTATGCTTGTATTCACTTGTGTGTGTGAAAAGCCGTAGATATTCTGTGATTGGGCCGGCACGCAATTGCAGTGTCTTTAAGGCAGGCCCCCAATGAGCGGTAGTTATTCCCTTCGGGGTTGCGGAGGGCGTTGGAGCCTATCTCAGCTACAATCGGATATCGTTTGCTCAAAACATGAGAGAGAAGCACCATCTCCTGACTCATACTTAATCCTGATTGGGCGGAGCATGGCTCATTTGAATATGATTTGCGTATTCATAAGGGGGGGGGTTTGGGGTTGCCCAGCCATACAGACTTCTGGGATCAATTCCAAGTTGATTGCAATGTAACAAAGAAAAGTGCTTGGTTGTGTGCGTGCTTTACTACATTGAAATCTTTTCTTATGTGTGATGTTTTTTTGAATTTGGACTTACACATATGTTTAGTAGGAAGGCTATGCAATTCTTAATACATGAGGCCCCTGGACTCCTTACCTGTACGAGCTGTTTAAAGGGTACCACCGTGCCATTAGCTGAGGTGTCGGAAGTGGGAGGCGGCTTGAAGGCTGGTAGGCCCTGTGCTGTTTTACCAGTGATGGTGAAGACGTGATGACCGTAAGCTTCCCATGAAAATGCACAGAGAGATGCAGCCACAACCACCAGGGCATTACGCACTGATCAAAAATGTGAAAAAATAGAGTATTATAGTATTGTGTACATTAGAGTACCGTAGAGTAGAGTAAAAAAGGAGAAGGTAGTACTGACTTGTGGCAACAGTCCACACAAAGGTTTGTGCAATCCTAGCGTACCTGGGAGAATCTTCACTGCCCACACTTGTCTTCATCATCATCATCAACATCATCAGCACAGCAACACACAGCACACCGAGCACTACATCACCTATGCGGGCCTCTGGGATCCGGGACAAGGTGTAGTACACCTGTGGGAAGAACTCGTGTGGAATATCCTTGAGTCCCAACAGATTCTACAAGTAACAAAGAAGAAATAGTATTTGATTGTTGCTGAAAAATGCTGAAGACAGCAAGTCCTGCTCCATCCTTCTCTTCTCACTACTCTACAATACACCCACTTAGTTGACATCGACATACAAAGTAGACCGCTCTTGTCGACACACAAAGTACGAGACATTTCTTTGAAAAATTTGAACACTTATGTCGACATGATGCATATTGGCTAATATTGATATTTTTTTCTATAGTTTTTCAGAATGTGTTTGTTCTATTTTTGGCCAAAGTAAGACAAAGAAAACAATTTGAAGTTGTCTTTTTTGTGTGTGCAGATTTTCCTCCATGCGGCCCCTGAGGTAAAATGAGTTTGACACCCCCTGGTTTAAAGCAATGCAAGCTTCAAAATAAAAGCATGCATTTTCCAAAGGAACAAAAAAAATAAACATTGTTGTCATTGTAACCAAAACATACAAGCAAAGTATTATTGCGTTTTTTTTTTATGAGACATATCACCTTCAACATAACAGCGTGATTATGTAATGTCAATGTAACATGATGGTTTACTGAATGTTACGTAAAATAGTGGTTATGTGCAATATGTAATGTAAATGTAACATGAAATTGTACGGTATGTAATGTAATATGAATATGACCAATATAAAATGTAAATGTGACAAGATTGTGCACCTAATAATTCAAATGCAATAAAGTTACAGTATGTATAGTACAAACCCCGTTTTCATATAAATAAATGATAAATGGGTTGTACTTTTCTACCTTCAAGGTACTCAAAGCGCTTTGATACTACTTCCACATTTACCCATTCACACACACATTCACACACTGATGGAGGGAGCTGCCATGCAAGGCGCCAACCAGCACCCATCAGGAGCAAGGGTGAAGTGTCTTGCTCAGGACACAACGGACGTGACGAGGTTGGTTCTAGGTGGGATTTGAACCAGTGACACTCGGGTTGCGCACGGCCACTCTCTCCCACTGCGCCACGCCGTCCCTATGAGTTGGGAAATTGTGTTATATGTAAATATAAAAGGAATACAATGATTTGCAAATCCTTTTCAACTCATATTCAGTTGAATGCACTACAAAGACAAGATATTTGATGTTCAAACTCATAAACTTTTTTTATTTATTTTTGCAAATAATAATTAACTTAGAATTTCATGGCTGCAACACGTGCCAAAGTAGTTGGAAAAGGGCATGTTCACCACTGTGTTACATCACCGTTTCTTTTAACAACACTCAATAAACGTTTGGGAACTGAGGAAACTAATTGTTGAAGCTTTGAAAGTGGAATTCTTTCCCATTCTTGTTTTGTATTGAGCTTAAGTCGTTCAACAGTCTAGGATCGCCGCTGTCGTATTTTACGCTTCATAATGCGCCACACATTTTCGATGGGACACAGGTCTGGACTGCAGGCGGGCCAGGAAAGTACCCGCACTCTTTTTTACGAAGCCACACTGTTGTTACACGTGCTGAATGTGGCTTGGCATTGTCTTGCTGAAATAAGCAGGGGCGTCCATGAAAAAGACTGCACTTAGATGGCAGCTTATGTTGTTCCAAAACGTGTATGTACCTTTCAGCTATAATGGTGCCTTCACAGATGTGTAAGTTACCCATGCCTTGGGTAACTAGTGCACCTCCATACCATTACAGATGCTGGCTTTTGAACTTTGCGTTAATAACAGTCTGGATGGTTTGCTTCCCCTTTTGTCCGGATGACACAATGTCGAATATTTCCAAAAACAATTTGAAATGTGGACTTGTCAGACCACAGAACACTTTTCCACTTTGCATCAGCCCATCTTAGAGAAGACGTTTCCGGATGTTGTTGATAAATGGCTGTCGCTTTGCATAGTAGAGCTTTAACTTGCACTTACAGATGTAGCAACGAACTGTATTTAGTGACAGTGGTTTTCTGAAGTGTTCCTGAGCCCATGTGGTGATATCCTTTAGAGATTGATGTCGGTGTTTGAAACAGTGCCGTCCGAGGGATCGAAGGTCACGGTCATTCAATGTTGGTTTCCGGCCATGCCGCTTACGTGGAGTAATTTCTCCAGATTCTCGGAACCTTTGGATGATATTATGGACTGTAGATGATGAAATCCCTAAATTTCTTGCAATTGCACTTTGAGAAATGTTGTTCTTAAACTGTTTGACTATTTGCTCACACAATTGTGGACAAAGGGGTGTACCTCGCCCCATCCTTTCTTGTGAAAGACTGAGCATTTTTTGGGAAGCTGTTTTTATACCCAATCATGGCACCCACCTGTTCCCAATTAGCCTGCACACCTATGGGATGTTCCAAATAAGTGTTTGATGAGCATTCCTCAACTTTATCGGTATTTATTGCCACCTTCCCCAAATTCTTTGTCAAATGTTGCTGGCAACAAATTCTAAAGTTAATGATTATTTGCAAACATTTTTTTTTTTATCTGTTTGAACATCAAATATGTTGTCTTTGTAGCATATTCAACTGAATATGGGTTTGAAAATTATTTGCAAATCATTGTATTCCATTTATATTTACTTCTAAAACAATTTCCCAACTCATATGGAAATGGGGTTTGTATATATGTTTACGTACAGTAAGCACTCAGCATCAAGGGTTGGAATGGGGGGTTGAATCACCACAAATGATTCCCGGGCGGGGCACCGCTGCTGTCCACTGCTCCCCTCACCTCCCAGGGGGTGAACAAGGGGATGGGTCAAATGCAGAGGACAAATTTCGCCACACTTAGTGTGTGTGTGACAATCATTGGTACTTTAACTTTGACTTTTTAACTTAATGTACAGTCCTGTTCTGTCTCCCTGTCATGTTGGTCTGCTCATGACTGGGACTGTGCTGAAAACGTAATTTTGATTCATTGTATGTCTCCTACATTACCCAAAACCAGTGAAGTTTGCACATTGTGTAAGTCATAAATAAAAACAGAATACAATGGTTTGTGAATTCTTTTCAACCTATATTCAAATGAATAGGCTGCAAATACAAGATACCCAATGTTCAAACTGGTAAAATTTGTTATTTTTTGCAAATATTAGTTCATTTGGAATTTGATGCCTGTGACATGTTCCAAAAAAGCTGGCACAAGTGGCAAAAAGGACTAAGAAAGTTGAGGAATGCTCATCAAACACTTATTTGTAACATCCCACAACTGAACAGGCTCATTGGGAACAGATGGGTGCCATGATTGTGTATAAGAGCAGCTTCCATGAAATACTCAGTCATTCACAAACAAGGATGGGGCGAGGCTCACCACTTTGAGACAAATGCGTCAGCAAATTGTCCAACAGTTTAAGAACAACATTTCTCAACAAGCTATTGCAAGGAATTTACTTACGGATTGCACCATTTACGGTCAGTAATATAATCAAAAGGTTCAGAGAATCTGGAGAAATCACTGCAATGCCCGTGAACTTCAATCCCTCAGGCGGTACTACATCAAAAAGTGACATCAGGGTGTAAAGGATATCACCACATGGGCTCAGGAACACTTCAGAAAACCACTGTGAGTAACTACTGTTCCTCGCTACATCTGCAAGTGCAAGATAAAACTCTACTATGCAAAGCAAATGTCATTTATCAACAACAACCTGAAATGCCGGTGGCTTCGCTGGGCCCAAGCTCATCAAAGATGGACTGATGCAAAATGGAAAACTGTTCTGTGGTCTGACGAGTCCACATTTCCAATTGCTTTTGGAAACTGTACGTTGTGTCCTCCGGACCATTGGAGGAAAAGAACCATCCAGACTTTCATAGGCGCAAAGTTCAAAAGCTTGCATCTGTGATGGTATGGGGGTGTATTAGTGCCCAAGGCATGGGTAACTGACACATCTGTGAAGGTACCATTAATGCTGAAAGGTACATACAGATTTTGGAGCAACATATGTTGCCATCCAAGCAACGTTATCATGAACGCCCCTGCTTAATTCAGCAAGACAATGCCAAGCCACATTCTGCACGTGTTACAACAGCGTGGCTTCGTAGTAAAAGAGTGCTGGTACTAGACTGGGCTGTCTTCCATTGAAAATGTGTGGCGCATTATTGAAGCGTAAAATACCACAACGGAGACCCCGGACTGTTGAACAACTTAAGCTGTACATCAAGCAAGAATGTTAACAGAGTGTTGTTACAAGGAAAGGCCATGTAACACAGTGGTAAAAATGTCCCTGTGCCAACTTTTTTGCAATGTGTTGCTGGCCATTAAAATCTAAGTCAATGATTTTTTGCAAAAAAAAAAAATGTTTCTCAGTTCGAACATTAAATATCTTGTTTCCGCAATGTATTCAATTCAGTATAAGTTGAAAAGGATTTGCAAATCACTGCATTCTGTTTTTATTTAACATTTACACAATGTGCCAACTTCACTGGTTTTGTACATGTGAAAAATTGACAATAAATTTGACAGTTGAAAGTAAATGTTCTATAATTCTGTACAGTATTCAATGCAATGTAATTTGATTATGCACACTATGTAAAGTAAATATCACATACAATGATGTACAGTATGTACAGTAGGGCTGTGAATCTTTGGGTGTCCTACGATTCGATTCAATATCGATTCTTGGGGTCGCGATTCGATTATATATCTATTTTTTTGGATTCAACGCGATTCTCGATTCAAAAACGATATTTTTCCCATTCTAAACGATTCTGTATTCATTCAGTACATATGATTTCAGCAGGATCTACCCCAGTCTGCTGACATGCTAGCAGAGTAGTAGATTTTTTTTTTTAAACTTTTATAATTGTAAAGGACAGTAAATTTGTTTTAACTATCAAACAAACCACAAATATGACTTATTTTATCTTTGTGAAAACATTGGACACAGTGTGTTGTCAAGCTTATTGATTGATTGATTGATACTTTTATTAGTAGATTGCACAGTTCAGTACATATTCCGTACAATTGACCACTAAATGGTAACACCCGAATAAGTTTTTCAACTTGTTTAAGTCGGGGTCCACGTTAATCAATTCATGGTAAATGAGAGATGCGATGCAAGTGTAAGCCACTGTGAAACTATTTCTCTTTTTTTTTTATTTTTATAAATGTCTAATAATAATGTCAATGACGGATTTTTAATCACTGCTATGCTGAAATTATAACTAATATTAATACTGTTGTATATAATATTCATTTTTGTTTCACTACTTTTGGTTTGTTCCGTGTCGTGTTTGTGTCTCCTCTCAATTGCTCTGTTTATTTCAGTTCTGAGTATTGCTGGGTCAGGTTTGGTTCTGGAATTGGATTGCATTGTTATGGTATTGCTGTGTAGTGGTTTGTTGGATTGCTAAAAAAAAAAAATTAAACAAATAAATAAATTAAAAACATACAAAAATTTTTTTTTAAGAATGACAATCGATTCTGAATCGCACAACGTGAGAATCGCGATGCGTATTCGAATCGATTTTTCCCCACATCCCTAATGTACAGTAATGTAATGTCACATGAGATGAGCTCACCTGCACCTGGCCAAACCCAATAGTTATTGCTGCAGCACAAGTGAAGCCTTTAATAACAGGAAATGAGATGAAGTCCAAGAGGAATCCTGCAAATATGGCATTTATAAATTATTAGAAACAATATTGTCATGTTAATAGAAGAATGAAAGCAGTCATGTCATTTATTTTTTTTGTGGAACAACAATCTGTTTTCGTGATGTCAAATGTCACAAAAAAAAGTCACATGACTTGGTCTTTTTACCTAATCTGAGCAAAGCTGTTCCAGCCTGAATGATTCCACACAGGAGGCTGAGCAGCACCGCTCGCTGTGGCTCACCTCCCACCACCGAGAAACACAGGAGTGACATGATAGCTGTGGGGCCAAGAGTCACGTCTTTGGATGTCCCCAGAAGTGCGTAGATAAAGCCGCCCATGAAGGCAGAATAGAGTCCATACTGTGTGCAAAAGTATTGATTATGTTTTTGATTTATTTTACAAAAACAATTACACATAAACAGTTTTGTCAAATAAATCACAACTTTACAAATCATTCAAATACTTGTATTTTTACAACATACTTTAAGCAGACTGTTTGATGAATATTGTATATTTTACTTAAAGTGTCCTTTCCGCTTGTAGTTATGCTGTCAGATTTCTGTGTGAGCAGAAGTTCTTGCTGACTTTTCTTTAAGAGATATATTTGAGACACCAAACTTAGAGTGTGTGTGTGTGTTTTATTACTGTGTTTATTTACTAGATAGCATCGGATTACCAAAGCACTGAGCTATTTGGCTAATGCTGACTGTCACACCTACGGATCATGTTTTGTTTTGTCATGTTGTGTTTTAATTTTGGACATTCAGTCACGTTTTGCACTTCCTGGTTTTGTTTGTTTCCATGCCAACTGATTTAGTTTTCTGTCATGTCTGATCATGAGTTTTGTATGGCCGTATTACCCTGAGCATCCCCAATCTCATCTTTTCTCAAAGCTAAGCAGTGTCTGGCCTGGTTAGTACTTGGTGCTTTTGACCCTTTGGACTCTAAGTTCCTTTTTTTTTCACTCCCTGTTTTGTTACCACGACAACCAATCAGTTCACCTGTCTTGTCTCACACCTGTTTTCACTTATCATGTTCATTATTTAAGCCACAGTTACCAGTTAGTCAGGCTGGCAACATCACCTCATTCACGCCCTCGATTATCTGCTTCATGCCTTACAATGCTGTCCATTTTGTCCACGTAAGTTTTTGTTATTCATTCAAGTGTTTTTGTTTCATGTTTGTAGTTTATAGCCTTTGTGCTAGTCTTTTGTTTCATAGCCCAGTTTTTTGTACCGCCATTGTGCGCGCTTTTTGTTGGTTCCTGTTTTTAGTTTTAGTGTTAAAATAAAGATGTCTTTACCTTCACGCCGTTTCCACTCCATTCGCTTTGCACCTCGGGAAAACAAACCAAGACCAAGTCCAAGCCTGACACTGACAGATAAACTACACTTATTATATGCCAAGAATTCCAAAGAGCAGTTTCAAATTTTGATACTCAGCACCTCCTGTTCACTCTCTTAATAAACACTTTAAAAAAAATAGGACTGTCCAAGGGAAGGGGAAAAAAGGAATGTCCTATGTGCGTCCATTACCAATTTTGAAAATTAGACAATGACACCCTCCCATCAAACCAGTGCCACAGACAGATTACAGTCTTGTGAGTAGAGCTGTCCACTCAGCTCAGTGTACTTTTTACTGTGAGTGTGAACTTTTTATTTTTGTTTTGTGACACAAAAATGGAAGAGTGACATTGATAACAACAACAATGCACAAATTAAATTGGCCCCAGTGTGTGAATGTGAGCATGAATCTGTGTTGGCCCTGTAATGAGCTGGCAACTTGTACAGGGTGTACCCCGCCATACGCCTGAGTGCAGTTGGGACAGGCTCCAAAACCCCCCACAACCCCGAGAGGAACTAAGTCAGACCTGGGAAAATTAAGACCCGGGGGCCACATGCGGCCTGATTATTTTTTCAAACTGGCCCGCCGGACATTACCGAATATTTTTTTTTTAGACCTTTAAGATATAAACTGTAGCTGCCATTATGATGTGAAGTGATGTTTTCAAATTACTGTAAGTCTTGAACTACACAAAGTATTTCAATGGTTGTAATCTGCGCTTTTGCATGATATACTAATCACTATGGTAATTTAATTAGTTACTATTGTCGTCTATGTCACAGCAGCTCAGATGAGGCAGCATGCAGTGTAGGTGGGGTGCATTTCCACAGAGCAGTGGTTCTCAAATGGGGGTACGCGTACCCCTGGGGGTACTTGAAGGTATGCCAAGGGGTAGGTGAGTTTTTTTCAAAATATTTTTAAAAAAGCAACAATTTAAAAATTATTTCTAAATATATTTATTGAATAATATTTCAACAAAATATGAATTTAAGTTCACAAACTTTGAAAAGAAATGCAACAATCCAATATTCAGTATTGACAGCTAGATTTTTTGTGGACGTTCCATAAGTATTGATGTTAAAGATTTACTTTTTTTGTGGAGAAATGTTTAGAATGAAGTTGATGAATCCAGATGGATCTCTATTACAATCCCCAAAAAGGGCACTTTAAGTTGATGATTAAAAATGATTACATTTCTACACATTTCCATGTGTAGAAATCTTTATTTATAATTGAATCACTTGTTATTTTTCAACAAGTTTTTAGTTATTTGTATATCTTTTTTTTCCAAATAGTTCAAGAAAGACCACTACAAATGAGCAATATTTTGCACTGTTATACAATTTAGTAAATCAGAAACTGATGACATAGTGCTGTATTTTACTTCTTTATCTCTTTTTTTCAACCAAAAATGCTATGCTCTGATTAGGAAGTACTTGAATTAAAAAAATGTTCACAAGGGGTACATCACTGAAAAAAGGTTGAGAACCACTGCCACAGAGTGTCAGCCTGAAATGCAGTGACAGACGTAGAAGGAGATTTTTACAACAAAGTTCTAAAGCTTAGTGATTAATCAGATATATCAGATCACGTTCATATTTCGCTGTGTTTTTTGCATTTTTGTTGCGTTTCCCTTGATTGTAAAATATCTCGATGGAGAGGGGTTGTGACATTCGTATGTTGACAATATTGAGTGTTTCATCGTTCATAGTTAATATTGTAAATAACACATTCTTTATTTTCATGTACATTCTGGGTGTCTCAGTCTGTAAAAAAATAAAATTTCCATTTCGTTTTTTAAGGCGGTCTGTCATAACGTTTTGAGCATTCAAACATTATTATGAGGTTTTGTATTAGTGTTCCTAAAAATAGATATACCGGCCCACAGACACATTTCTTTCTCTAAATTTGGAACCGAGTCAAAAGAATTGCCCAGGCCTGGACTAAGCGGTAGAAAATGGATGGGTTTAGTTGGACAAAGGCGTTTCATAGTAACATCGGATTTGTTAAATTTTGCACATAGTTGATCTGTCCATTCTATGGTGTTTTTTTTAACAGAAATAAACAGATTTTGATGTTAGTAGTGTATACTGACTGGTCAATAGGTGTCAGTAATGTCACATGATGTAAATCGAGTCACTAAAGGTAAGGGGAGTCCAAAATATTATCGCAGACCAAGTTTTTTTTGGTCCACATATTGTCGCCAAAACAACTCCAAAAGTGAAAATGCAAGAAAAAACAGCAAAAAATCCAAATGTAATGAGAAAAAGCGGATATTTTCAAACTAATTTTTTAATACTAATATAGCTATGATAAAAAAAAGGCTGACACTAACTTTTTTTTTAAATACATATACCGTATTTCCTTGAATTGCCGCAGGGCATATAGTATGCGCCTGCCTTGAATTACTGCCGGGTCAAACACGCTTCCCAAAATAGTTAGCGCATGCTTAGTATTACTGCCTGGTCAAACTCGTGACGTCGCGAGTGACACTTCCCCTGTCATCATTTTCAAAATGGAGGAGGCTGATTTCAATACCAGTAATTTGAAATCGCATAAAGGGAAGAAGATAAAGAGGTATTCAGTAGGATTTAAGGTCCAAGCTTACATCACACTCAAATTTTTACTGCATACCTTTGGTAAGTGCTGGAGTGAGAAGAGGTTTTAAATTAATTAGCGCCCTGGCGGCAATTCAAGGAAATATGGTATAAAATCCTTTTTTAGGTTGTTTTTTTTTTACATTAAAAAATATCAAAATGGCCCTTGCATACTTTTCCGTATGCGGTCCTTGGTGGAAAAGGTTTAGACACCTGATTTAAAATATTGAAATCTCTCAAAGTAAAATGAAGTAAAACAAAAAAAAAGTTTAGTTAGTTACTTGGTTAGGTCATTTAAAAAATAAAATAACACTAACTTATGAATTATTGATCTTGAATATTACAACAACAATAAACTCCGTTAAATGCGTAACTGAAAATAAAATTTTCGTACAGGCAAAATGTTTGACACACTAGGTCCTACAGTTACACAATCAGAATATTATTAGTATTCTATTCTTAGAGGGGAAAAAACAATAAAAATGCAGAAAAAAGAGCAAAAAATCTGAATGTAATGAGAAAAAGCTGAAATCTTCTAACTAATAATTACTAATAATATACTTATTCACATATAACACAGAGCTGAGAAACAGTTTGTTCTTTAAATTTGTATAATATCTGTTTTTAGCATTCTTTTTACAAAATAAAAAAAAATATCAAAATGCATACTTTGACTTATGAGTATGCGGCCTTCGGTGGAATCAGTTTGGACGTAAGGTGATTCTTATGAAAGAAATACAGTCTTTCATTCAAGTGAACAAAAAGATCTCACTCTTGACTTTTTCCACCTAAAAAAAAATGCTAAACCACTCTGTTAAACAAAAAAAACACGGTAGAGATGGGATTGTTTAGTGAGGTACAGTACTCAAACCATGGGGGCAATGCTTTTACATGATGAACGCAATACATCTATCCTTCCAACAACTCAACTAAGGCCCTGTTTACACTAAGTAAATCCCACCTGACCTTATCCTTGTCCACACATACACAATTGTTGTTTAAGACCCCCTTCGTCAGCCGGCACAACGCAACCTAATACGCATATGCGGAAAATGCACACGTCATAGTCACCTTCAGTGTTGCTTTGTGTGCAAATTCTTAAATTTAACTTATCTGAATAATATCCAGTGTTGTCGTATTTCAAATAACTTGAATCCAGTGTGCTGTGGGGCCCTACTTTAGTGAATCACACCTGAGACGTCATAAATTAATCAAATCTTTATTATACAAGTAAACAATGTGTTAAAGAATATTTTACAACAATCAATCTCGGTATCTAGATATCTGGTCAGGACACTCACTATTTTGCCTTCACCTTCATTGTCCATTCGTTTCTGGTGACATATATTCTGGCCCTCGACGTTGAGTCCGTGACATACAGTGGGGCAAAAAAGTATTTAGTCAGTCACCGATTGTCCAAGTTCTCCCACTTAAAATGATGACAGAGGTCAGTAATTTTCATCATAGGTACACTTCAACTGTGAGAGACAGAATGTGAAAAAAAAAATCCAGGAATTCACATCGTAGGAATTTTAACGAATTTATTTGTAAATTATGGTGGAAAATAAGTATTTGGTCACTTCAAACAGGGAAGATCTCTGGCTCTCACAGACCTGTAACTTCTTCTTTAAGAAGCTCGTCTGTCCTCCGCTCGTTACCTGTATTAATGGAACCTGTTTGAACTCGTTATCTGTATAAAAGACACCTGTACACAGCCTCAAACAGTCAGACTCCAAACTCCAGTATGGCTAAGACCAAAGAGCTGTCGAAGGACACCAGGAAAATAATTGAAGACCTGCACCAAACTGGGAAGAGTGAATCTAAAATAGGCAAGCAGCTTGGTGTGAAAAAAATCAACTGTGGGAGCAATTATCAGAAAATGGAAGACATACAAGACCACTGATAATCTCCCTCGATCTGGGGGTCCACACAAGATCTCATCCAATGGGGTCAAAATAATCATGACAACGGTGAGCAAAAATCCCAGAACCACACGGGGGTACCTGGTGAATGACCTGCAGAGAGCTGGGACTAAAGTAACAAAGGTTACCATCAGTAACACACTACGCCAACAGGGAATCAAATCCTGCAGTGCCAGACGTGTACCCCTGCTTAAGCCAGTGCATGTCCAGGCCCGTCTGAAGTTTGCCAGAGAGCACATGGATGATACAGCAGAGGATTGGGAGAATGTCATGTGGTCAGATGAAACCAAAATAGAAATGTTCTGGTATTAACTTAACTTTTCGTGTTGGAGGAAGAAGAATACTGAGTTTCATCCCAAGAACACCAATCCTACTGTGAAGCATGGGGGTGGAAATATCATGCTTTGGGGCTGTTTTTCTGCTAAGGGGACAGAACGACTGATCCGTGTTAAGGAAAGAATGAATGGGGCCATGTATCGTGAGATTTTGAGCCAAAACCTCCTTCCATCAGTGAGAGCTTTGAAGATGCAACGTGGCTGGGTCTTCCAGCATGACAATGATCCCAAACACACCGCCCGGGCAACGGAGGAGTGGTTCCGTAAGAAACATTTGAAAGTCCTGGAGTGGCCTAGCCAGTCTCCAGACCTCAACCCCATAGAAAATCTGTGTTGTTCGGCGACAGCCCCAAAACATCAGTGCTCTCGAGCAGATCTGCATAGAGGAATGGGCCAAAATACCAGCTATTGTGTGTGCAAACCTGGTAAAGACCTATAGTAATCGTTTGAACTCTGTTATTGCCAACAAAGGTTATATTACAAAGTATTGAGTTGAATTTTTGTTATTGACCAAATACTTATTTTCCACCATAATTTACAAATAAAGTCTTTGAAATTCCTATAATGTGAATTCCTGGATTTTTTTTTCACATTCTGTCTCTCACAGTTGAAGTGTACCCATGATGAAAATTACAGACCTCTGTCATCATTTTAAGTGGGAGAACTTGCACAATCGGTGGCTGACTAAATACTTTTTTGCCTCACGGTACATTGCGGACAATAACTGATACAGTCTGCTTTGCTAGTCCAAATGCATTTGATGTTTTCCGTAGTCTTCACTCGACTGTCAGGTAATACAAAGCACACACTACCTTTTTTTTCTCACATTCACGGGAGCCCCCATTTTTGTTGTCTCTCCTTCGACAAATGAACAGTTTTTCGCTAAGTAAAATCACCGCTGACCTGGACATTGGAAAGTTATCTTGCCTTCTGAAATGCGTGATGTCCGAAATAGTTGCAATCACGCGTTTTCTTCTCTTAAGGTATTCATGTGTGATTTCCACAAGCGTCTGTACATTTAGAAGAATGAGAAACACGGACATGTCTGGATGATTCGAATCCATTTTTACACTGGTTAGCTACGGTTGTTATGAAGCTAGTCGTGGCGTGTTCTTTCTGACGTCACTTAAAGTTAAAATACCAATGATTGTCACTCACACACTAGAGGTGGCAATATTATTCTTTGCATTTACCCATCACCCTTGATCACCCCTTGGGAGGTGAGACGAGCAGTGGGCAGCAGCGTTGGCCACGCCCAGGAATAATTTTTGGGTGATTTAACCCCCAATTCCAACCCTTGATGCTGAGTGCCAAGCAGGGAGGTATTGAGTCCCATTTGTATAGTCTTTGGTATGACTCTGCCGGGGTTTGAACTCACAGCCTACCGATCTCAGGGCGGACACTCTAACCACTAGGCCACTGAGTAGGTTGTGGACACTTCCGGTGTGACTGAGTTCCTCTCAGAACTCAGTTTGTAAACGATCAATAAGTCCATACAAACCTAAGAGCTGGAGATTCAAGAAATACACGGCACACTTACCCGTGTAAAAAATTATCAGAGGAGGGGAACCTGGTTTAGTGTGGCTGAAACGATGCTTAGGCTAGAAACTTATTAGTTTAAGGGGTTATGTAGCCGGAAAGTGTAGACATAGCCTCAGACTGTTCATAAATGTTGGTGGTGTGAGGAGGTTCTTACAGACTCACCTGCACAGGAAGTCCTGCTACTTCTGCATAGGCCAGCACTTGTGGCACAGTTGTCAGGCCAACAGTGAAGCCCGCAAGCAGATCCATCTGAAGACACTTGGTGTTGTATTTAGGTAACCAGGTCAGTATGGGCAAACATCTCTTGAGCAATCGGAAAAAAACAACTGAGCGCTGGTTCGAATCTCCTTGCAGCAGAGGTTGGTCCATCGTGCGGAAAAGGTGAGTGTGTGAGGAGCACCTGCACAGGTGGAGGTTGGCAGAAGTTATGCAAATAAATTCAATAAGCATATATTTACAGCCAGGATGTCAAGTGTTACATTTTTTTTTAAATCAGATTAATCACTGTGATTAATCATGATTAATCACCGGTTATTATTTGCTTGCATAAATACAATTTGATTAAGAAACTAAAACAATAAAACAAGTTGTTGATTTGGTCTAAACATGGTGACAGTAAGTATAGTAAGAATTAAATGCACATTATATACAATACAGGCCAAAAGGTTGGACACATCTTCTCCTCTTTCAATTTGTTTTCTTTATTTTCATGCCTAAGTAGATATTCACTGAAGGCCTCAAAACTATGAATGAACACATGTGGAGTTATGTACTTAACAAAAAAAGAGGAAATAACTGAAAACATGTTTTATATTCTAGTTTCTTCAAAATAGCCACCCTTTGCTGTGATTACTCCTCTGCACACTCTTGGCATTCTCTCGATGAGCTTCAATTCAATGGTTTTTATTTGGTCATCAGTTCATGTAAACTGTACACTTCAAGTGCATAGCAGATAAATAAATTAAAGTATTGGTTTACATTGCCAGACCAAAAAGGTATAGGCTGAAGCTAAAAGCTTATTATGCCTTCCATGTTCACATTCACTTTGCACATGTCAAATTGAGAAGAAAAACAAACAAAAAACAAGTAATTGATCTTGAGATGAAGAAACATAAGAAAGGACTCTAGCGTCTCTGTCAAAATCATACTTGATCACATGGATTAAGCATGTATATACATGCATTTACCGATATGTACATATAAATATATACATATGTATACTGTATATACATATACACATCTAAAAAATATCACATAAGATTGTTCAAATGCACAATTGTGCATACACTTTTTTTTCCTTCCTCTTCCTATTTCTACGTGTTTTCCTCCCTTGAAGAGGTAGTCACCTGAAATGGTTTTCACTTCATAGGTGTCATAGTTTTAATGCCTTCAGTGACAATCTACAGGGTAAATAGTCTTCAAAATTAAGAAAATGCATTGAAATGAGAAGGTGTGTCTAAACTTTTGGCCTGTATTTTATATAGCAAACTATGTGCAGATGTACATCATGGAATTCACCAGGAAAGTTAAGAAAGTATTGTATTGCTGCATGTCAGAGTCTCCAGGAAAAAAATAAGTCTCAGATGTCGCTAGTGGCTTGAGTTGTTGAGTTGAGTTTACTTTGAACATGAACACACTTACAATATGATACATCACATCATTTCATATCATTTATCTTTACAACATGTCCAAAAAGGAGTAGGAAGAAGCAAAGCTTATTTAATCCTACCCCTTTCTCCCTTCAGAGCAATTACTATTACATATTGTTCATTTACTGTCTTCTTTTTCTATCATCAGCGAATGATTAGTATAGCGGTGCTTGCAATAGATGATTAAGTCAGTAATGATTAACATATTGAGATGAAGAATATCTCGTTTTCAATAAAGTTGAAGTTATTTCTCAAAATTCTTCTTCCTTGTACTTTGTAAGCATTTTTAATTTGAAATTAAACTGGATCATATTAACTTCTTTGCTCAAACCATTCCATAATTTATTTCCACATACTGACATACTAAAGGTCTTAAGTGTTGTACGTGCATAAAAAATGTTTTAAACTAGCTTTTTTCAGCAAAGTTATAGTGTTCTTCTTTTTTGAGAATGGTTGTTATAGTTTGCTTTGTACATAATTTCCGCTGTTTACAAACGCACCAAGTGATTGAATTTCAATATGCTAGTTTAATAAATAAATGGTTTGTATGTTCTCTATATATAACATTACGTAATATTCTAACTGGTCTTTTTTGTAACACAGTTAATGAATGAAGTGTACTTTAGTTATTTCCCCATATTTATGCACAATAACTCAGAAATGGTAACACTATCGAGCAGTAGGGACTATGAAGAGATTTTTGGTCTACAACATATTTTGCTTTATTCGTTATTGAAATATTTTTGCTACCTTATGTTGCATATTTTTTACATGAGATTTCCTGTTCATTTTCTCATCTATTATTACACCCTAAAATTTGGTTTATTTTACTCTTTCCGTCTACTTGTGTTTGACTTTCTCTTCAACTGTTACCAAACATAATTATTTTTCGTTTTACTGAGATTCAGTAAAACAAATCTCTTGTTTTTGTCAAACCATCTCTTATATTTGTTAATTTGTATTAGCTTCTGTGCGTCTTCTCATTAACAAATCGTAGTCGTGTCGTTTGCAAATAATACTAACTAGTCTTTGGTAACATTACAAATAGCTTTTATACAAAGATTAAACCATTTTGGTCCCAGTATCGATCCCTGGGGTACACCACAGTATATATTTAGCTGTGTTCACGTATTTTCATCTATCTTCACGTATTGTTTTTGTGGAGGGGCGTGGTCCAAGCGTCCCATGCGGGCGGGGCATGTCCGGGAGCCGGCTGGGAAGCGGATGACAGGTGAGTGGATACCTCAGCTGGAACGAGTTATCTAATCACCTGTCTCTTTATTAGCACCGTTGGTGACCACAGAGTGGGGAAAGACACAGAGAGACGCATGTATATATATTTCCTCTCATATGTATATAAGCCGGCATTCTACATTTCCTAACAGCCTTCTTAAATAAATCTCTGGGTTTTTTTTTTCTCCCCAATCGATGCACATAAAAAATTGTATGTTTTTTTTTTATTTGTGAAGCAAAAGTCTCCTCTTCATTACAATTGTGTTTTCATTGAATGGTATCTGCTTCCGGATTGTATTAAGGCCGGTGCATACGAAGGGTCCCATCTGGCGATCGAGAGATCTGGTTTTCACTCGCATAATCCAGGTGTGTTTGTCTGACTTTTAAAAACCCCAAAACAATCGGATTAAGGTGTTTCCATGGGTTGTAAAATGCTTATTTAGAGCCGAACTATTTAAAAAAAAAAAGTACTAATTCAGTGCATGGACCACACTGACAGTCTGTGCAATCAAAACAAACACTGTGATTAACACTTATCCATTTATGATAACGCAATTTAAATGTTTTATTAATCACATGCGTTAACGCGTTAACACTGACAGCCCTACTTTCCAGTAATGTAAAACATCATCATTCAAATCCACTTACACAACAAGATGAGAGAAGTTGCTGCTTTTGTTTATACGTCAATCATGTTGAGGAAGAACTGATGTCCTTTTTTGTGAAGTTGGGAGTTCCTTTCTGCACACAAGCATACATGATAAATGCATTCATTATTATTTAGTATGTTGATAATAAACACTCCATGTTTTTCAAACAACAACACCACGTCAATAGGGCTCAAGGTTTGCACACACAGCAGTGAGCAAGATAACAAAAAGGTGTTTATAGACACTTTATAGGTTATAAGAGCATGATGATCATATGACTTTTACAAACAAGTTGTCAGGAATGTTTTTAACGCAACAGTTAGGAATGTTTTTAATACAAATAATAACTAATAGTATTACTAACCGAGTAAAACGCCTTATTACTAAGACGAACTGGAATAATAAACCTGAAAAGTAAAGACAACAATACTAATGTGACGCAAAGATCATAGAAAATGTTTTTTAAAAATTACCAAACACAAAACAATGTTAATATAACTATTAAGTGAGAAAAACGCCGTGTGATTATGACAAATTATTAAAAATAAAGCTGAAAAGTAAGGCCAGGTAAAGACAATGAAACATAATGTGATATAAAAATGATAAAAACAGTTTTAAAATATTACCACTACGAAAGCGTTCCTCTTTTAGAATTGTAACATTCTTTCATATATCAAAGATTTTCCACGTCTGATGTCCCGCTTTGTGCTCCTGCCTCCAACTTCTACACACACTTCCTGTTGCGACACATCACGTGACTACTATCATGTGATCAAATGCTGGTGTGGCTAATTTTATTTACGGAAGTCGGAACAATAAGTTAGTTCCCTCGTGCGAATGTGTAAAAAGAAACAATGTAACCTATTTTTTTTTAAGTTTGTATTTCTATTTTAATAGATGTTAGTTTTAAATTTTAATTTAAATAAAAGCTTAAGCAAGTTAAGTTTTCTCGGACCGATATTATCAGCATTACTATGACACTTAAGCTACTTTTTTACCTCCTACTTCATTTTTCTTTCAGCCAGTCAAAGACAAGAAATGTCCTTCTAATCATAGGTGAGTGAAAATAAACTTTGTGAATATTACTTGCACCGTAGCCTATGCCAAAAGCAATCTAATGGAAAGGTCAGTTAAATGATCTGAACCAAACATCTTAGGTTTGTGCTATACCTCACAACGCAAATGAGTATCATATCTAATAAAATATCTCATTAATGATCAATTCAATATTAAAGATCACTGTGCTTCAACATACTTTTGCACGCAATTTAAATTGCTCTATCAGCTGCCAGGAGGTAAGTAATTATACATTGAATAAAATAACAGCAGTGTTCTATAACCTCACAATATATGAAAACAAACAATACTGTGCTTATAAATCCATCCGTTTCCTACCGCTTGTCCCCTTTGGAATAGCGGGGGATGCTGGATCCTATCTTAGCTGCATTTGGGCAGAAGGCGGAGTACACCCTGGACAAAGTTGCCACCTCATCACAGGGCCAACACAGATACACAGACAACATTTAGAGGCCTACTGAAACCCACTACTATCCACCACGCAGTCTGATAGTTTATATATCAATGATGAAATATTAACATTGCAACACATGCCAATACGGCCATTTTAGTTTACTAAATTGCAATTTTAAATTTCCCGGGAGTTTCGTCTTTAAAAACGTTGTGTAGTGATGACGTCACGGGTTTAACCTCACATTCACACACTAGGGGCTATTTAGTGTTGCCAATCAACCTATCCCCAGGTGCATGTGATCATAAATAACAACAGCCAACAGCTATCCAAATTGCTATCAATACCTAACAACATTTGATTGCGCGTGCGTGTGTTACGTACGTTACGTACGAAAAGCCATGAGAGGGTGGGATATACCGTGTAAAATACATTAAAATGTAGGCCCCCTCTAGGCATCTGTGTAAATGTTGCAAACAGCCCTTTTAATTCATTAGTGCCGCGGTACTTTATTAGTACCAGTATACCATACAACCCAGCAACATGTATGCCTTTTTGCTTTATTTTTGTAGATTCGTGTGATTATATCATTTCTACAAATTGCAATAAAAAGGTGCATTTAGCAAATAGTCCCTAGGCCAATCTTTGCCTCCCTGGTGAAATAGGTAAATCAATTATGTTCAAAGTGTTGCCAAATGACAGAAAAGTGTCTCTTAGCTGTGTTTTCTTAGCACTTATAGAAATGATAAATGCCGGTAGAAAACGGATGGATGGAAGAAAGTCCGGGTTGCGCGCTTCTGCATGTAGTTGTAATGCACACGTCCTGAGCTTACGGTGGGGGATCTTTGCTCTAACATGCGTGGCAAATACTTTGTGATTGCTTGTTTACGAATAAATGCATGGCGCAAGATACACCTCTCTTGCACTTTTAATATGTACCCCTACTCGCTAAATATACCGTATTTTCCTGACCATAGGCCGCACTGGATTATAAGGCGCACTGCCGATGAGCGGGTCTAGTCAGGTCTATTTTCATGCAAAAGGCACACGGGATTTTAGTACGCATTAAAAGGGTCATATTATTATTTTTTTTTCTGAATTGAAAACATTTCCTTGTTGTCTACATAACATGTAATAGTAGTTCTTTGGTAAAAATGTTGCATGGATTATGTTTTACGGATCATCATCAAGTCGCTTACTGACAGTCGCTTCAGGATGCGCCGTTTTGTGGGCGGTCTTATTTACGTGGCTCACCTTCGACAGCGTCTTCTCCCCATCATCTTTGTTGTAGCGGTGTAGCGTGCAAGGACGGAAGTGGAAGAAGTGTCTGAAGATGGAACTAACTGTTTTAATGACATTCAGACTTTATTTAAATCAATAACGAAGCAGTATCTTCTCCTACCTAGCTCACTATTGTAACAACAGCACCGGAAAGTGTCCCGTGAAAAACCGTTCGCCCGGAACTCTCTAATAACTAAAGTTCTTTGGGAGAATAATATAAACGCACTACACCGGTTTGTTTTAGTGGTTACATGACGAGTTCACTGACAGATGTAAGTAAGAACTTTACACTACTTTATATTAGAAATGGCAACATAACAAGAACATAGAGAAAAAGAAGCTTATCGATTATGGAGTCGGTACGGACCACAAAGGCAGAAGCGCGCAAATTTTCAGGACTTATGCAAATCCCAAATACAGATCAGCAGGTACCAGAAAGTAAGAAAAGTGGGTTTTGCATAATATTTTGAAACAAAACGCCAGATAATATGTCTTACCTTATACACACATAATACTTGTATGTTGAAGCACAGTACAATCCATCAAGCGGTGCGATTTCATATCTTACCAAAGTTGTACTTTTTGATAGATTTTTGAGCGCCATGTGTAATGTTCTTTATTTTCAATGGAACATATAAAATGTTGGTGTTGTTTACTTGAGTAATATTGCTGTCTACACATATCTCTTATGTGTTACGGCCATCGACTGGTCACACTTATTTCACCATGTACCAAATAAAATAGCTTCGAGGTCGGTAAGCACAACCAAAATTATTCCATACGTTAGGCGCACCGGTGCACTGTCGAGTTTTGAGAAAATGAAAGGCTATTAAGTGCGCCTTATAGTCTGAAAAATATGGCAGGGCATCACATATAGTTTCCTCTATGGCTTTTTCTCTGAAAAATCAGGTGTGTATGAGGTGTGTTGTGAAACGGATTTATCCTACAAGCCCAGTTATGCTAAACTGCCACACCTTGTGTTTGCTCTTTTCCAGCTGATGATGCTGGTTTTGAGACTGAGGTTTACAACAACTCAGTGGTTCGAACGCCTCACCTGCGTTCTCTGGCCCAGCGAAGCCTGGTGTTCAACAACGCGTTCACATCTGTCAGCAGCTGTTCTCCCAGTCGCTCTACTATACTCACTGGTCTGCCACAGGTAATACACACGTGCGTCCAACATATGGATTAATATTCAGTACAATTCTATACTGTGAGAACAGTTTGTGTTCCAATAAGAGTGGGTCACAGCTCGAATAATCTTTCTGAATTAACTGTAATTAGAGATCGCAATAAAAGTGCATTCTTAATACACTATGTTACAGGAGTATGGAGGTTAATATGTGTCTTTATTACAGAAGCTTTTTTTGACACTGAGTTTATGTAACTGAATTTTTTTGCGTTTGAATTTCGTAAACTGAATATTTTTACATCAAATTATGTTGACAATTTCTTTGAAAAAAAATACTGTGTTTTAAAATTCAGTCTATAAAAGTCAGGGTAAAGAAATTCAGTGTAAAAAATGCCGCTTCAAAAGCAATACTCACTCCCGGTAAATTAAAGCTGAAGCAATTGATCCTGTCCCAGATCCAGCCAATGAGGTTTCAAGTTTGAAGACACGTGACACGGGCCTTGCAAAACAATAAAAAAAAGCAGTTAACTGGGCTAATTTGGCATAATACAACATAATAAACACTTTTGACCACCAGGTGTTACGTCACACACACTGGCACCTGACCACCAGGTGTTACGTCACACACAGTAGCACCTGACCCCCAAATGAATGTAAATGTGAATCATATTTATACAGTGCTTTTCTCTAGTGACTCAAAGCGCTTCACATAGTGAAACCCAATATCTAAGTTACATTTTTAAACCAAGGTGGGTGGCACTGGGAGCAGGTGGGTAAAGTGTCTTGCCCAAGGACTAGGATGGCGGAAGCGGGGATCGAACCTGGAACCCTCAAGTTGCTGCAAGTTGTTGATAGAGTGGCCGTCACTCTATCAACCGAACTATACCGCCCACAAAAGTGTGACGTCA
>NC_084630.1:16257930-16352930 GCF_033978795.1 Nerophis ophidion | reverse complement strand
AGCGGCAGCATGTAGATGCTGAAGAGTGCAGGGCCAAGGACCGAACCCTGGGGAACTCCACACGTTACCTTAACGTAGTCCGAGGTCACATTGTTATGGGAGACACACTGCATCCTATCAGTAAGATAAGAGTTAAACCAAGACAGGGCTAAGTCTAACATACCAATTCGTGTTTTGATACGTTCTAATAAAATATTATGATCGACGGTATCGAAAGCAGCGCTAAGATCGAGGAGCAGCAACATAGATGACGCATCAGAATCCATCGTTAGCAATAGATCACAAGGGACACCCGAAAATAATACGATACAGTAGTCGAGACGAGACGTAACAAACGCATGGATAATGATCTCCGCGTCGTTAATGGACAAAATGGAGCGAATTTTAGCGATATTACGGAGATGAAAGAAGGCCGTTTTAGTAACGCTTTTAATGTGTGACTCAAAGGAGAGAGTTGGGTCGAAGATAATACCCAGATTCTTTACAGAGTCGCCTTGTTTAATTATTTGGTTGTCAAATGTCACAGTTGTATTATTAAATAGAGGTCGGTGTCAAGCAGGACCGATAATCAGCATTTCCGTTTTTTTGGCGTTGAGTTGAAAAAGTTAGTGGACATCCATTGTTTAATTTCATTAAGACACGCCTCCAGCTGACCACAATCCGGCGTGTTGGTCAGCTTTAGGGGCATGTAGAGTTGGGTGTCATCAGCATAAAAGTGAAAGCTAACACCGTAGTTGCGTATGATGTCACCTAGCGGCAGCATGTAGATGCTGAAGAGTGCAGGGCCAAGGACCGAACCCTTGGAAACTCCACACATTACCTTAACATAGTCCGAGGTCACACTGCTATGGGAGACGCACTGCACCCTGTCAGTAAAATAAGAGTTAAACCAAGACAGGGCTAAGTCCGACATACCAATTTGTGTTATGATACGCTCTAATAAAATATTATGATCGTTGGTATCGAAAGCAACGCTAAGATCGAGGAGCAGCAACATAGATGACGCATCAGAATCCATCGTTAGCAATAGATCATTAGTCATTTTTGCGAGGGCTGTCTCAGTAGAGTGATTTGCCCTGAAACCGGATTGAAAGGTTTCACATAGATTGTTAGACGCTAAGTGTTCATTTAGCTGCTCTGCAACAGTTTTTTCGAGGATTTTCGAAATAAAGGGAAGGTGAGACACCGGTCGATAGTTTAACATGAGGTCAGGATCGAGGTTAGGTCTTTTAAGGAGAGGATGAATAATCGCTTTTTTGAATGCTAGGGGAACAGTGCCCGAGGAAAGTGATAAGTTTATAATATTTAGCACTGATGGACCTAATAATACAAAGAACTCCTTGATAAATTTCCCAGGAAGTGGGTCAAGCAAACATGTTGTTGGTTTTATTCCTTTTACACGTTGTAACAATTCTTCTAATGTTATTTCATCAAGACGAGAGAAACTATTTTGGATATTTGCAGTATCCTCAGTATATACAGTCGTATCTGTGTTAATATAACCCAGTTGTAGCTGGGACGCATTGTCTTTAATCTCCTTTCTAATAAGTTCAATTTTCTTATTAAAGAACTTCATAAATTCATCTGCCAAGTGGGTGGAGCTACTGGAAGGAGTCCCTTGTTGGGTTAGCGATGCTACTGTACTAAACAAAAATTTTGAATCGTTTTTATTAAGGCATATGAGATTTGAGTAATATTTATTTATAGCTAAGGTAAGCATGCGTTTATAAGTTATTAAACTATCACTCCATGCTTGATGGTGCACCACAAGTTTAGTCGTGCGCCATTTGCGTTCCAGCTTTCTACATAATAATTTTTGAGCTCTAGTTTCTTTTATAAACCATGGCGTACGACTTTTTGGAGCCTTTTTTAACAGCGGTGCTATACTATCAATGGTTTCGCGCAGGGCGTTGTTAAAGTTGTTAGTGAGGTTATCAATATAGCCCACATACTTTGGGAATGGTGCCATTACCGAGGGCAGTAGGCCAGCGAGAGTCGTCATTGTGGCAGCATTAATGTTGCGGCTGCTATAGCAGTTATTATTATTAGTTCATGAGTCTGGACTTTGAATTTTATAAGGTAATGATCGGACAATACTTTAGTACACGGGAGTGTCATAACTTTGGAAATGGTGATACCTCTGACAAGCACTAGGTCTATCGTATTACCGCTGCGATGCGTCGGTTCATTTATTATTTGTGTAAGGCCACAGCTATCATTTATAGTCTGGAGCGCCACGCACGGTGGGTCCGATGGGGTATTCATATGGATAGTAAAGTCCACCATTATAATTATATTATCGGCGTGCGTCACTAGATCAGCAACAAACTCTGAGAATTCACTGATAAAGTTCGAATAGGGCCCTGGGGGGCGCTAGATAACAGCCAGGCACAGAGGCAGCGGTGTGGCAGACCTCATAGAAAGCCCCTCAAACGATTTATATTTATTATTTAAGTTAGGACTAAAGTTAAAGTTTTCGTTGTATATTAATGCGACCCCCCCACCCTTTTAAGGGGACGGGCAAAATGCGCATTCGTATAGTTAGAAGGAGATGCCTCATTTATCGCAAAAAAGTCGTCTGGTTTAAGCCAGGTTTCGCTGGGACCGATAACGTTAAAATTGTTGTCTCTAATGACCTCATTAACTAATAACGTTTTGGGAGACAATGATCTGATGTTTAGAAAGCCCATATTATAGGTAGTGGGCTGTTTTAAGGAGTTTTTGATAAAATTATCCGTAGTAGCAATATTAATAATGTTGCGTTTATTATGTGCAGTGCACTTAAAATAATTACGACCATATCTAGGAATTGATATGACGGGAATTTTCAGATTGTCTACTTGGTACTGCGATAAACTGAACGCATCATAATTTGCCACCTCAGTAGAACGCATGTCTAACTCTGACATAGCAGAAAAAACATTATGTGAGTTGTGTAATATTCTAAGAAAATTACTATGTGTACAGGGATTATCCAGCCTGGCGCTGGCTAGTTCTAACTTAACTGACTCCTTACCTAGACTAGCAAGCTCTGTAATTGCCTGTGACCGGGCTTGCTCTAGTGCAGTTAGTCAAATGTGGCTCAATGCGAAATCTATGTTCCGAGGCAAGAGGATAGCGCCTTCCCGGTTAGGGTAAACTGATTTTATGTATGTATATTTGATATTTAAAATGCATTAAAAAAAATACATTCGTAGTCATGTCTTTTATAATGATTGTGATTTTTTTTTAGTGCAGTTTCCATTTAATACACTTCGTTGTGTTCTACATGACATGGTGTTTCTTTGGTCAAGATTTTGCATAGATTATGTTTTACGGACCATTTTCAAGCCGTTTTCTGACCATATCTTCAGGATGTGCCATTTGGTTGATGGGTCTTATTTACTTGCCTCCCCTTCGTCCTCGTCTTCTCCTTGTCATCTTTTGTTGTAGTTGTTAGTGCCTCCATATTGAGTCTACTGACAGATTAAGTTCAAATTATACACTACCTTTTATTAGAAATGGCAACAGCGCAGGAAGAATGCCCCACAACAAGAAGACAGAAATAAAGAAGGAGTGTATTGACTACTGCAGGGTCTACAATGGCGGACTCGCACAAATTTACAATTTATGCACAACCCAAATAGACAACAGCAAGTACCAATAGGTAAAAAGAGTGTATTTTGCAAAACAAAACGCAAGAAAATATATTTCCTAATAAGTGTCAGTATGGGGTCCTTAGACACACACCAGTATAATACCCGTATGTTGAAGCACAATACGTCAGACTAGGTAGCCGTAATGCTCCAATAATCCATGAAGTGGTGCTGCTTCATAGTTTACCAAAGTTGTACTAAAACATTTGACAGGTTTCTGCAGTCTACACTATCTCTTATGTGTGACTGTCATCTACTGGTAACACTTGTATCACATAAAATCAGTCAGTAAGCACAACCAGATTTAATACATACACAAGGCTGTGTTGATTTTTGAGGAAAAAAAAGTATGCCTTAAAGTCCAAAGAATACGGTAATCTATTATGTTATACATGCTGTTTTTTGCTCTGTTGCTTTATTGATGATGAAATAAATATGATTTATCAAGAGGGTTGAGTGTCAATTTTCCAAGTCTTAACAGTAATAATTCCATCATTCCCCCTTATATTACAAACCCCGCTTCCATATGAGTTGGGAAATTGTGTTAAATGTAAATATAAATGGAATACAATGATTTGCAAATCAATTTCAACCCATATTCAGTTGAATATGCTACAAAAACAACATATTTGATGTTCAAACGGATAAAAAAAAAATTTGTGCAATTAATCAATTAACTTTAGAATTTGATGCCAGCAACACGTGACAAAGAAGTTGGGAAAGGTGGCAATAAATACTGTTAAAGTTGAGAAATTCTCACCAAACACTTATTTGGAACATCCCACATGTGTGCAGGCTAATTGGGAACAGGTGGGTGCCATGATTGAGAATAAAAGCAGCCTCCATGAAATGCTAAGTAATTCACAAAGAAAGATGGGGCGAGCTGTCGTATTTTACGCTTCATAATGCGCCACACATTTTCAACGGGAGACAGGTCTGGACTGCAGGCGGGCCAGGAAAGTACCCGCACTCTTTTACTACAAAACCGCGCTGTTAAAACACGTGGCTTGGTATTGTCTTGCTGAAATAAGCAGGGGCGTCCATGACAACGTTGCTTGGATGACAACATATGTTGCTCCGAAACCTGTATTGACCTTTCAGCATTAATGGTGCCTTCACATACTTGTAAGTTACCCATGCCTTGGGCACTAATGCACCCCCATACCATCACAGATGCTGGCTTTTGAACTTTCCGCCTATAACAATTCAAATGGTTATTTTTGTCTTTGTTCTGGAGGACACCACGTCCCTTGTTTCCAAATATAATTTGAAATGTGGACTCGTCAGACCACAGAACACCTTTCCACTTTGTATCAGTCCATTTTAGGTGAGTTCGGGCCCAGCAAAGCCAGCGGCGTTCCTTGGTGTTGTTGATAAATGGGTTTGGCTTTGCATAGTAGAGTTTTAACTTGCACTTACAGATGTAGCGACCAACTTTAGTTATGAAAATTGGTTTTATGAAGTGTTCTTTAGCCCATGTGGTGATATCTTTTACACGCTGATGTCGGTTTTTGATGCAGTACCGCCTGATGGATCAAAAGTCCGTAATATCATCGCTTACGTGCAGTGATTTCTCCAGATTCTCTGAACTTTTTGATGATTTTACGGACCGTTGATGGTAAAATCCCTAAATTCCTTGCAATACCTCGTTGAGAAATGTTGTTCTAAAACTGTTTGACAATTTGCTTACAAAGTGGTGACCCTCAACCAATCCTTGTTTGTGAATTACTTAGCATTTAATGGAACCTGCTTTTATACCCAATCATGGCACCCAACTGTTCCCAATTAGCTTGCACACCTGTGGGATGTTCCATACAAGTGTTCGATGAGCAATCCTCAACTTTATCAGTATTTATTGCCACCTTTCCCAACTTCTTTGTCACATGTTGCTGGCATCAAATTCTAAAGTTAATGATTATTTGAAAAAAAAAAAAAGGTTTATCAGTTTGAACATCAAATATGTTGTCTTTGTAGCATATTCAACTGAATATGGGTTGAAAATGATTTGCAAATCATTGTATTCCGTTTATATTTACAACTAACACAATTTCCCAACTCATATGGAAACAGGGTTTGTATATCTGTTAGCTTGGAATTATAATTTTGTGACATGTCATTAGTGTTGTGCATTAAACATGTTGTGTACTTCAGGTTCCTTCATTCATGCCGGACACGCCTGCATCACGAGCAGATTTGGCGGCGTTGTACACGACTGTAAGCAGGTTGGACCAAGGTACAAGTCTCTGAGATGAACATGAAGCACAACATTGATGTTTTTCTAAGAGTACTGTTGTGTGCAGGTATTGGATTACTTCTAAAGGAGCTCAGGGACGCTGGTTATGAAAACGATACTTTGGTCATCTACAGTTCTGATAATGGCATCCCCTTCCCCAATGGGAGAACCAACCTATATCAGTCTGGCACAGCAGAGCCAATGTTGGTGTCCTCACCTGAGCACATGAATCGATGGGGAGACAATAGCCAGGCCTATGTCAGCTTACTAGGTAAGTTCAGGAGATACACTAACCAGTACTGTGTACTAATACTGCAGTCCTTGTACTGTGTGTATGAGCCACACAAGCAAATCAGGAGCAACTGCTATGTACCAATTTGTCCACCAGAGGGATACCTTGCTGCACACAACTGTAACAGCATAGATACGCATGAGCTGATGCAAATACTTACCGTATCAAAACTAAAAAATGTACAGTAGTTCTATTCATTTTAGCAGTTTTTGCATCACTATGACAAATATTTTGAATGAAAACAATGCAGCTGTGAACTATTATTTATACATGTACGTACTTTATTAACAAAGTAGTTTTAATGTCATAAACTGACAATGTAGTTATGTATATGTTTAAATTAATAATCTTTCAGCCTATGCCAAGTGCGTTAAAAGCGGGTCATCTTGGAGTGCAAATGAATACTTGATTGTAGTAATACTGTACACATGATTTAATTTACTTTTAATTGGAAACATCTACTTGGAAATTGAACTGTAATATGTTAGGGCTGTCAAAGATAACGCTTTAACTATAGATTTCAATAACGGCACTAGTATTTGTAAAGGGCGATTAACGCACACGCGTCGATTTTGACCCTTGGGTGGTGCCGTAGCGGGGGAAACTTGGCTGCAGTTCACTTGTTCCATGAGCCACAAGCAAGCAGAAATGGACAAAATAAAGTCTACCTTATGGAAATATCATTTCAAAGTCTTGGCAAGTTTTTCTCCCGACAAGGAAGGACTCTTTTTCGCAGTGAGAAGAGACGACATCTCTACAGCAAACACCTGCTGCGCACATCGTTCAGGTGGGTGGTGTTTCACTTCCGTGTTTCAGATTACGGTTATTGAGCAGTGATAACATAACATTTAAATTGTCACTTCTCTAGTAAGTAAGATGACATGAAAGTTCAACAGAAATGAAAGACGGTCGGCAGGAGGTCTAAAGGACACTTATTATTGCAAACAGTCGATCTGACATCAAAACATGTCAAGATGTTTTCTCAAAGCAAATACACACTTTCCCGGCTTCAAAACAAAAGCTTACTGTCACACCTATTCATCATGTTTTGTTTTGTCATGTTATGTTTTGATTTTGGACATTCAGTCACGTTTTGCACTTCCTGGTTTTGTTTGTTTCCATGCCTTCATGCATTCACGATTACCACACACGCACACACGCTACCCTTGCTGCACCTCCTTCATGCCCTCGTCCAGTTCCATGCCTTGTAAGTTTGTGTATTTATGCTATTGTGCTAGTTTTGTTTATAGTCATTATCATTCATGCCAATCGAGCAAGTGTTTTTGTTTCATGTTTATAGTTTGCAGCATTTATGCTAGTCTTTTGTTTCATAGCCTAGTTTTGTACATCCGCCACAGAGCGCGTCTTTGGTTTGCCTTTTTGTAGTTTGTTTGTTTATTTAATAAATATCATGTACTCACGTCCATGCCTCGCTTGTGCTGATTCTCATCTGCGTCGGGGAAACAATCCACGTCCAAGCCTTGTTGTGACACTTACGCTATACATCCAGTTACAGTTACAGAATGAAATAGGAGTGGGTACCGGATCCCGTACTTTTTTGGCACCGACCGCATCCAGCCGGTACTAGCGGGCGCAGATTCATGTAAGATCCAACGGTGCCGTGTTTCGATGCCTGGGTTGCGCGCAACGTTACGTCTGTTTGAATTAGCACCTACTGTATAAGAATATGTTAACTTTGCTTTTTAACTTGCAACAGTTATCATAATCAGCTGGGTTCCTCATACTGTACTTTGTAATGTTAATGTAAAATTTTGCCTCACTTTCATTTGCAGCTTAATGCTTTGGAAAAAGAAAATTCTGGCTGGCTAAAATATTGTGTAAATTATTTTTTAACATTTTTTGGTTGAGTCCTCAAATGCAATATTATTAGGAGGCCTAATATTACATTATATTAATTATTAGAGAAGTTTAAAACATTGCCATGCAGCAATATATGAAGACCATTATCTTGTACACCATGTAAAGTACAGAATGTCAGAAGCATTTATTCAGGTAGAAATACCACAAATTACAACTGGGAAAGGCTCCAGCCCCCCGTGACCTCAAAAGGGACAGGAAAATTGATGCGTGGATATTACAAAACAATATTTGACAATGAAAGCATGATCATAATAATCAATATTTTGTGTTATTAATGCGTGAAACTGTTTTCTAATCATGGACGTATAGCTCCTCCTCTGAATGCAAGTGCTCCTAAAGCAGAAATAAAAAAATCTCTATTTCTACAAAATGCAAAACCTGTCAGGACACCAACAGACAGTAGAAAAATATTTTTGTCATTAAATCATGTTGGTCCTTTTTGCGTTGAGCTGTTTAAAAAGCACAATGTTTATACACCTGTATTTAAAACAAATGAAATGCCCGTTCATGGTGTTAAAACTCGAAAATTATCTTTCTATGGTATACTTATTATTGATGAAAAATTATATATACTTCCAATTAATCACAATTCATTTTGATTCAACTATGAACATTGCGATTAAATAAATATTTGAATCATTTGACAGCCCTATTATAATACATAAACATTTATTTACATTTTGTATGCATTGGTGTATACCAGGGGTCGAGAACCTTTTTGGCTGAGAGAGCCAAAAAGCCAAATATTTTAAAATGTATTTCCGTAAGAGCCATATAATTATTTTTTTTTACACTGAACAAAACTAAACGCATGCATTTTTAAGTAAGACCAACATTTCTAGAGTATAATAGGTCTCTCATTCTTTGTAATATTGTTATTCTCGAGCTAACTGTGGAGGGGGCGTGGCCTGCTGGCCTGCAGTGAACTGGGGTGTGCCAGTACCGGCCTCGAAATCAGTGACAAATGCGGAGCTGGCCCACCTGGGCTTTGTTATGTAATCACCTGTCGCTCTGTTATAAGCAGCAGCCAGGAGGAGAGACGGGGTTGGGGCTGGAACCAAAGCGCGACGAAAACGAAAGAGAAAAATACAATTGCTGGAAAGCAACTGAGAGACTTATTGAAAAATAAAACAATATTGTAACCCTGAAACAGGATCTCATGTTGGTCCTTGGTGATCTGAAAAACCCCAGGAGGGCAAGCCCCACCCTAACCAAGAATAAATAAATAACTTCTTACCATTAACGCAAATTCTTGAACAGGTGCGGTAGAAAACAGATGGATGGATTAAAAATGTATGAGAATGTTTTATATTTTGAACATTATTTTTAACACTGTGATTACAAGTGGAATCATTCATTACTTATCATATTAAGCAACGTCAGCTAAGATTTATCCGAGAGCCAGATGCAGTCATCAAAAGCGCCACATCTGGCTCGCGAGCCATAGGTTCCTTAACCCTGGTGTATACAAACAACATGTTTAATTGACTACTGTACACAATGCTTTCACATTCATGTATTTACATTTTGTTTATTGATTGCAATGTGTCAATATTATAGTTATCATAATCGCTGTCATTTGACAGTTACAATTACATTGTTATTTCAGACATCACCCCCACCATTCTGGACTGGTTTTCTCTGCCCTACCCATCATACACCCTACCTGGCAGCACGGCAGTGCCAGTTCACCTCACTGGACGTTCTTTGCTGCCCGCCCTGATCACTGAACCCAGCAGCTGGAACACACTCTATGCCAGCCAATCTCTACATGAAGTATGTCTACATCTACTTTATATATGTTAGATTCTAGCTTGTCTATCGTTGATTCTAGTCTATCCATCGAGTTTCTATATAATCAGCTTTAGTTGGTTCTTAAACTTTATTCACCAAGTACCACCGCAGAAAATACTTGGCTCTACAAGTACCACTACAGTATAATGACCAACACTAAAATACAGTGGCGTAGTAGGCTTAAGTATTCATTAAAAACAAGGCAGATGTTTTATTTAAGGAGTATATTTATTGTTTTTGCACTGTAACATTGCACACAGTTTGAACAGTAACACTGTTTGAATATAGAAAAATAAAACACTGCCCTTTAATCAAGTGATTATTTGGCATATCATGAGATGGAACCCACGTACCACTAGTGGTGCACATGACGTATCACAGTTTGAGAATCACTGAGCTATTCTATTCTAGTTTATCCATCATCTATTCCATCTTGTCCATCTAATCTACATTACCTAGGATGAAGTTTGTCTACCCTACAGCTTTTCTTTCTATGTTCTCCCTGTGGCATAGTTTGTCTTAAGAACCGGATTGTCTATCTAGTATTTGAAGTTTACTAATATATGTGTTTACATGCAGGTCACCATGTACTACCCAACTCGCTCTGTCCAGCAAGGGGCCTATCACCTCCTCCATAACCTACACTATCGTATGCCATTTCCTATCGACCAGGACCTTTATGTGTCTGCCACCTTTCAGGACCTGCTGAACCGCACCAGACTGAGTCAACCAACAAACTGGTTCAAAACTCTGAACGAGTATTACTACAGAGAACGCTGGGAACTATACGATACCAGGTACTGCTACTTCAACCCTTGTATTACTACAGAAAATGTTGGGAACTATATTAGGTACCACTACTTTAATATTTAATATTACTACAGAGAACGCTTGAAACTATATACCATAGTGCTACCAAACTCAAAACCAGTGAAGTTGGCCCGTTGTATAAATCGAAAATAAAAACAGAATACAATGATTTGCGAATCCTTTTCAATTTATATTCAATTGAATAGACTGTAAAGACAATATATTTAATGTTCAAACTGAGAAAAAACTTATTTTTTTTGCAAATAATCATTAACTTAGAATTTAATGGCAGCAACACGTCGCAAAAAAATTGGCACAGGGGCATTTTCACCACTGTGTTACATGGCCTTTCCTTTTAACAACACTCATTATACGTTTGGGAATTGAGGAGACCAATTTTTGAAGCTTTTCATGTAGAATGTTTTCCCATTCTTGCTTTAGGTACAGCTTAAGTTGTTCAACAGTCCGGAGTCTCCGTTGTCGTATTTTACGCTTCATAATGCGCAACACATTTTTAATGGGAGACTTGTCTAGACTGCAGGCAGGCCAGTCTAGTACCCACACTCTTTTACTACGAAGCCACGCTGTTGTAACACGTGCAGAATGTGGTTTGGCATTGTCGACTGAAATAAGCAGGGACGTCCATGAAAAAAATGTTGCTTGGATGGCAACATATGTTGCTCCAAAACCTGTATGTACCGTTCAGCATTACTGGTGCATTCAAAGATGTGTATGTTACCCATGCCTTTGGGTAACATACACATAACATGGCTTTTGAACTTTGCACCTAAAACAATCCGGATGGTTCTTTTCCTCTTTGGTCCGGAGGACACAACATGCACAGTTTCCAAAACAATCTGATATGTGGACTCGTCAGACCACAGAACACTTTTCCACTTTGCATCAGTCCATCTTAGATGAGGTCGGGCCCAGCGAAGCCGGCGGCGTTTCTGGGTGTTGTTGATAATTGGCTTTCGCTTTGCATAGTAGAGTTTTAACTTGCACTTAAATATGTGGCGATGAACTGTAGTTACTGACAATGGTTTTCTGAAGTGTTCCTAAGTCCAAGTGTTGTAAAAGATATTTTACACACTGATGTCGCTTTTTGACGCAGTACTGCCTGAGGGATCGAAGGACTTGGCCTTGCCGCTTACTTGCAGTGATTTCTCCAGATTTTCTGAACATTTTGATGATAATACGGACCTTAGATGGTGAAATCCCCAAATTCCTTGCGATAGCTGGTTGAGAAATGTTGTTCTTAAACTGTTCGACAAATTGCTCACGCATTTGTTCACAAAATGGTGACCCTCGCCCCATCGTTGTTTGTGAATGACTTAGCCTTTCATGGAAGCTGCTTTTATACCCATTCATGACACCCACCTGTTCCCAATTAGCCTTTTCAAATGTGAGATGATTCAAATAAGTATTTGATGAGCATTCCTTTATTTTCTCAGTCTTTTTTGCCATTTGTGCCATGTTTTAAAAACATGTTGCAGATATCAAATTTCAAATGAGCTAATATTTGCAGTTCGAACATAAAGTATATGGTCTTTGCAGTCTATTCAATTGAATATGGATTGAACAGGATTTGTAAATCATTGTATTCTGGTTTTATTTACAATTTACACAACGTGCCAACTTTACTGGTTTTGGGTTTTGTATATAATACCAGGTACCATGTACTACTTCAATACTTAGTATCAAACCCCGGCCGAGTCATACCAAAGACTGTAAAAATGGGACCCATTACGTCCCTGCTTGGCACTCAGCATCAAGGGTTGGAATTGGGGGTTAAATTATCAAAAATGATTCCCGGGCGCGGCCACTGCTGCTGCCCACTGCTGCTGCCCACTGCTCCCCTCACCTCTCAGGTGATCATTAAGGGTGATGGGTCAAATGCAGAGAATAATTTCGCCACACCTAGTATGTGTGACAATCATTGATACTTTAACTTTTTTTAATTACTACAGAGAATGCTGAAACCAGGGCTGGGCGATATGGCCGTTTTTAGTATCTTGATATTTTTAGGCCATGCCATGATACACGATATATATCTCGATATTTTGCCTTAGCCTTGAATGATTTTAAGTGTCAAGTAGAAATGAGCTGCATACTAGAAAATCAAATAGTATTCCTCCTTCGCTATGTGGTAGGTTACTACGGACGTTTTTAAATTCTGTTGTTGACTATTTTTTTCATTCGGTGTTGATCTGGAAATGTTTGCCTCGGCATTTTGGTGGTGTGGACGTGTGGCACCGAATGGAGATGTTGACATGCCAAGTTTGAAACACTCTTCATTCTCTAGCATGTGCCTTTTCAAATTATGCTACATATTCGCAGTGATGCTACTTTTTATAGCAACGCTTCAACACCACACTTGACAAATTCGGTTGTCTGTTCGACATATTCCCACTTGAAGACAAACCACCGCCAGACGATGGACTCCCTGTTGTTTTTCTTGGGAATTAATTCTTCCTTCATTCGCACCTTCTGTCTCTCGTAGTACTACTCGCATGGCTCCACTATCATCACAGCTAACGTTACCCATGCTGCTACCTCTCTGCTGGGCAAGGGCGTATACGTACGTGACAGTACGTGACGTATGTTAGAAAGTGCGCTTGTCTGTGAGAAGGAGAGACAGGAAAGAGTGAGGAGAGCCTGTAATGTAATGCCCGCAGCTAAAAGCAACTGCGTGAGAATGTATACTCGAATATCACGATATAGATTTGGCGACAAATCCACGATATATCATGAATATCGATATATCGCCCAGCCCTAGCTGAAACTATATGATACCAGGCACTACGACTTCAATAAAAGTGACGACTGCGCTAAGACTGCAACGGAAGCTTAGCTTCCCTTAAAATGTCAAAAATGAAAATTAAATGGTCAAATATGTGCTTTTTTGTTTACATTTGACTAAATATGTGCTAGAATACGTTCAACTTTTGTTCAGAATCAGCTATGTTTGCAACAGCCTACGTGACATTTTTCTCATTGATTATGGTAGCGTCACTGTGCATTAAACAGTGTTGAACATAAAGTGGAGTATTCCACTGCAGCCGAACTAAACAATCGTTGGTTAAATGCTCGGCTTTTTCCAGCCCATCTGAAGCTCAGCGTCTCTGGAAGTGTATGAAAAGTGGGCTCGGCCTCAGCTTGCCTGGACGCTTTGCTTCCGCATGAGAATTGGGTGATATATCTGAGGCTGAACATCGTTTTGACTGACCATCTTACCTCACCTAGATATCATTTGCCGACACTTATCTATGGTAAAATTTTAGTCTACATTATACCTTTTTGTTTTCGCCCTCTTTTTGTCGCCTTGAAGTGCATTATCCTTTCCATTCTGTTCCATCCTTTGTAACTGAGCTACTGTGTGGAACCATTTCCCTTGTGGATCATTAAAGTTTGTCTAAATCTAATGGCTAAGTTTAGTCCGAATTACATTTAGATTTCTTTGCTGTTTATTTTTATTTTGGTGAATCAGGGTCGATGTCTCGCTTGCTCTTGTTAACAGCTTGACGTCATCCGTGTAGAGGAGGTGGCTAATTGTTGTTCCACTTCGGAACCGTTACTCACAACCAATCTTGGTTATGATCTGATTGAGGGGTCTGTGCAGAACAACAACAGGAACAGAACATCTCCCTGTAATATGCCACAATACATGTTTACCTGTGCAAATGGCTTTAAGATAGCTTTCAGAGTTGTCTTTCACAGCCCTTGATGAAGGTTGTCATCTTTCTTTCAACGTTATGCAGTTCATGTGTGTGGGATTGAGTCGTTGGCTTACTTTTGTATATATCAGAGCTGTCCAAAATGGTGGAACAGGGGTTAGTGCATGTGCCTCACAATACGAAGGTCCTGAGTAGTCCTGAGTTCAATTTGGATCTTTCTGTGTTGAGTTTGCATGTTCTCCCCATGACTGTGTGGGTTCCCTCCGGGTACTCCGGCTTCCTCCCACCTCCAAAGACATGCACCTGGGAATAGTTTGATTGGTAACACTAAATAGTCCCTAGTGTGTGAATGTGAGTGTGAATGTTGTCTGTCTATTTGTGTTGGCCCTGCGATGAGGTGGCGACTTGCCCAGGGTTTACCCCGCCTTCCGCCCAAATGCAGCTGAGATAGGCTCCAGGCCCCCCTGCGACCCCAAAAGGGACAAGTGGTAAAAAATGGATGGATAGATGGACATTGGACTAATCACAAAAATGATTGCATTATTTCTGTATGAACGCAGATGGGCCACTCCATTTATTTTGATTGTACATGCTCCTTTACCTTTGTGTTGAGGGTTTCCTGAAAGGTCTTTGTCCTACAATCTGTTAGGCCAAGCCATTCTTTGTTTATTTTTTAGCTCTTTTTCTTGTGTTTTTTGCTGACTTTCTTTCTTGTGCTCTTATTTTGTTTCCTCTCCATGTTGTGTTTGTGTTGTTCCTGCACTTGCTTCCCACTGCGGCTTGGCGCTGTTTTCATCACCTGGAGGTGATTAGTAATTATGTTTTTCATCTGCTGCTAATTATCAGCTTTTTAAGCCAGTCAAGTTTCTTTGTCAATATAGGATCATTGTGTATGGATGTTTGGAGTCACCAGCACGGTTACTGGACCCTTGAATATTGCTTAACTACTTGTGTTTGTTATTAGCTCTCTATCAGCAACCTTTTTTCATGCACAACATCCCTGTGTTTTTCTGTGCAACTACCTAGCTGCACTCTTGTTTGTATTGTGGACTTTTGGACATTTAATACCTACTACCTGCTGTCTCCTGCATTTTGAGGTCCCGACTTGACATACAAAGAGCAGACCTAACAAGTCAATGCAAAGAAGAGTGAGGACACTCCAAATGGTGCACTCTGTGACAAATTTTACTTCAGAATAAACCCCGACAATACTTTAGATAAAACCAAGGTTGTTTGCATATACTGTATTGCAGCAAAGAATCTTCTTCTCATTAAAACACAACAAGGGCCGGCTCTAAACCATCTAAATCGTTTGACGGCCCAGGTGAGAGTGAAGCAATTCCCACATCTGCGGTCTCTTCCGGGTTTTTCGTTGTTTCCATTGGGTTGAGTTTTTTCAAGCCCTGGTGTGGGATCTGAGCCAAGGATGTCGTTGTCGTTGTGCAACTCTTTGAGACATCTGTGATTAAGGGTTATATAAGTAGACTTTGATTGGTTGATTGATTTTGTTGTGTTTAGGAGCCGGTTATTCTTGCTACACCAAGCACACAGCTCAACCCGATAGTGTGACTCATCCCCCCCAGAGATATCATCCACAAACTTAACCGTGGTATTGCCGTGGTGAGAGAGGATACAGAGAAGAGAGAATATCTTTATTGTCAATTTTAGTCTCTGTCTTTAACCTATCCATCTTGAGATGCAATGGACAGCCATCGTGTTGCACCTTGGGAACAAATGTGGCTCGTCATGTTTTCAATCTTGGAGGAAGCTGCGTATCCACATGCAGGTGGCATGTAGAAACCCCAAGTCCTGGAGTTTGTTCACCAGTTTGCAGTGGAAGATGGTGTTAAATGCCGAGCCATAGTCCACAAAGAGCATCTGGACCCCAGCGCTGCTCCAAATGTGATCATGCAACGTAAAGAGCTTTGACCACAGCGTCCTCTGTGGATCTCTTCCCCCTATAGGCAAACTGAAGAGAGTCAAAACCAAAGGCCAAAAAGATATAATGTGATTACGAACTAGTTTCTCAAAGCATTTCCTGACCACTGGTGAGTCTTACGAGCCGGTAGTCATTTAAGCTGGAAATGAGGGGTTTCATTGGCAGAGGGACTATAGTGGAGGATTTTAGACAGGTAGGGACCGGTTGAAAATCCTGGCAAAGATTCCAGCCAGCTGATCTGCACAGTCCTTTAACACCTATCCCAGGATACCATCTGGTCCAGAGGCCTTCCTCAGGTTCACAGCCCTTAATGTACGCTAGGCCTGGGTGATATATATGGATTTTATATATATTTTTGTGTTGCAGATGATTTAGATTGTTTTCTTCTTCTTCTTCTTCTTCTTCTTCTCTTGGGCCGGCATGGTTTTTGCACCTCAGGAGCCTCTGTAGCTTGCGCCATCCCCTTATTTCCTTAGTGGCACTAGCAAAATATAGCTTATGCTTTTGCTAATGAGAGTGAGATGTCTGTTCCAAAGAAAACTAAAGTGTTGTCAGTACTTTGTTTTTGCGGCAACAGACGTGAAACAAATGACTCCACACGGCAAAGTTTATTTTACAAAACACCGTAGCACAACAAATGTATTCCAGCATATGAAACCAAAGCCTCCAGTCGAGTGCGGGAAATGCAACTCTCTACGAGGCAAACAAGACCACAACAAACAAAACATAGGACTAAAAAGCATCTTACTATGGTGGAATGATTCACCTAAAGTATATAGGATGATATCATGTATAATGACAAAGAAGCAATCTACAGAACGATTACTAAAGCAGTCGTTCTGTACACCACCAAGATGTGTGAAAGAAAAAGCCTCCGTTTACCCACTTATTAAAATCAACTATAGTTCTCAATGTTTTACTTGATAATTTATTTGGATATAATGTATATTATAGCAAAGCATTCTCTGCTGGCGTAACATAACCAGAAATCAAGATCATAATTAAAGATAAAAGTATTTTTTTTATTTACTTTCCCTAAATATCTAAAATTATTCATATTATCCTCATGTCATATTATGCCCCTTCCAGTACTGTTAATTTTATGTTAGAGTTTTTATTCAATTAGAATTCAGCTAGCTTATGTTGCCGTGCTGTACCAAATCTGCCCTGGGCCTTCAGAATCAACAATGCGGGCGTCTGTGCACTGTAAGTGAACGGGCACATGCAGTTGATAGATAATTACAAATGCCAATCAAATCACAAGTTGTTGTCAGTAAGGCCTTCTGCTGGTCTCATGTTGAATGTGACATTTACGCGCCCTGTGATTGGATACTCACATTGGAGTCCTAAGTGAGTATCCAATCCCAAGTTACGAAAACAGGAAGTTGCACCGGAGCCATAAGAGCCATAGAAAGCCACAAAAAACGCACCGGTACTCACTCATTGTCACTGAAGGCATCAAAACCATGACACCTGTGAAGTGAAAACCAAACAATTTCGGGTGACTACCTCTTGAAGCTCATCGAGAGAATCCCAAGAGTGTGCGAAAAAGTAACCACAGCAAAGGGTGGCTATTTTAACGAAACTAGAATATAAAATATGTTTTCAGTTATTCTACCTTTTTTTGTTAGGTACATAACTCCACGTGTTCATCCATAATTTTGATGCCTTCAGTGACAATCTACATTGTAAATAGTTATGAAAATAAAGAAAACGCATCGAATGAGAAGGTGTGTCCAAACTTTTGGCCTGTACTGTATATATAAATATTGTATACATGTGCTGCTCAATAAATTAGAATATGACCAAAAACTAGATTTATTTCCGTAAAAAAATGTTGTTTATTGTATATATATTCATTACACGGACTGACGATATTTCAAGTGCTTATTTATTTTCATTTTGGTGAATATAACTGAAAACTAATGACAATCCTAAATTCAGTATCTCAGAAAATGTGTATATTACTTTTAATAATAATAATACATTTTATTTGGTGTAGCGCTTTTTCAGTGTACTCAATGACGCTTTACAGCATGGGTGTCAAACTCTGGCCCGCGGGCCAAATTTTGCCCGCCGTGTAATTTCATTTGGCCCTTGAGGCAATATCAAATTAACATTAGAGCTGGCCCGCCGCTGTAACACCACATTCACCGCTAATACTCATACTCGTCAACCCTCCCAATTTTCCCGGGAGACTCCCGAAGTTCAGTGACCCTCCCGAATTTCTCTCGATTTCCACCCGGACAATAATATTGGGGACGGGCAGTAAAAGCACTGCTTTTGGCGTTCTTTACATGTCGCCACGTCCGCTTTTCTTCCATAAAAACCGCGTGCCAGCCCACTCACATAATATATGCGGCTCATACACACACACAAGTGTATGAAAAGCATACTTGGTCAACAGCCATACAAGTCACACTGAGGGTGGCCGTATAAACAAGGTTAACACTGTTACAAATATGTGCCACACTGTGAACCCACAGCAAACAAGAATGACAAACACATTTCGGGAAAACATCCGCACCGTAACACAACATAAACACAACCGGACAAATACATAGAACCCCTTGCATCACTAACTCTTCCGGGACACTACAATATACACCCCTGCTACCACCAAACCCCGCCCCAACTCAAACCTGCCGCCGAAAAAAGGCATTCAATTTGTGTTTTTATTTTATTTGATATGCCATTGATATTTTTTAATTATTATTATTTGAAACTGGATTTTGCATGTCACTATAAAGTTATATAAGCCTTGCTTGGTCAATATTCAATGCAAAACTTGTTTGGGTCCCTATTAAAGGGTTAATTTGTTCAACCTCGTCCCGCGGCTTTGTTCAGTTTTAAATTTTGGCTCGCTCTGTATTTGAGTTTGACACCACTTCTTTACAGGATGAAAATTAAAATAAAAACCAGTTCAAAGTAATAATATATCATACAGGAAATATAAAAGCAGTACATAGTAAAATACATAATAACATTGGACATTACAAGACGGGACATTACAAGACACAGAACACTAATCACAGGTTAAAAGCAGATCTGAAGAGGTGTGTTTTGAGAAGACTTTTGAAGGTAGGAAGGTCTGAGCAGTCATGTATGCGTTTGGAGTTCCAGAGGGTGGTAGCAGCGATGGAGAAGGCTCTATCACCCCAGGTCCAGAGCTTGGTTCTGAGAGGTGGGGAGAGGAGGTTGGCATCAGAGGAGCGGAAGCTGCGTGAAGGGGTATGGCGGTGAAGCAGGTTGGTGAGGTAGCATGGGGTTGTGGAGAGCTTTGTGGGTGAGGAGGAGGATTTCAAAGTGGATCCGGTGAGGAAGGGGGAGCCAGTGGAGTTTCTGAAGGACTGGGGTGATGTGCTCACGGGAGCGGGTGTGGGTGAGCAGGCGGGCGGCAGAGTTTTGAATGTATTGGAGTTTATTGAGGATTTTGACAAATGATTAAAAAAATAATAATAATTTATAAATATTGGCCAACTGAACAGGATGAACATGAAAACTATGATCATGTACAGCACTTGATCGGGGCTCATTTTACCGTATTTACTGCACAAATACAGCAAGGCATGGAAGCGATCAGTCTGTGGCAGGAACCAAGGTTGCTCTGAAAGAGATGCCTTCAGCTCCTCTGCATTGTTCGCTTTGGCGTATCACATTTTCCTCTTGACAATGCCCCACAGATTTTTGCTGTGGTTGAGGTCAGGCTGAGTTTAATGGCCAATTAAGGACAGGGATACCATGGTCCTTAAATCAGGTACTGGTAGTTTTACCACTGGGTGCAGGTGCCAAGTCTTGTTGGAAAATGAAATCTGCACAGCCATACAATTGGTCAGCATGAAGTGCTCTAAAACAATAAAACTTTACAGTGTGAGAGTTTGAATATTTGTCCGTCTATCTGTGTTGGCATGAGGGGCTGACCTGTCCAGGGTGTAGCCCACCTTCCACCCAAGTGTAGCTCGGAGCCGGAAGTTACACCAAAATGTAGGAAATGGATGTTTCATATCAAGTTTCCATCACTGATGATTTGGGGTGCCATGTCATCTGCTGGTGTTGGTCCACTCTGTTTTCTGAAGTCCACGGTCAGTGCAGCTGTCTAACCAAAAGTTTTAGAGCACTTCAGACTAACTTTATGGATCTGCAGATTTCATTTTTCTACAGGAGATGACATCTGCACACAGTGCCAAAACTACCAGTACCTGGTTTAAAGGGGAACATTATCACAATTTCAATAGGGTTAAAAACAATAAAAATCAGTTCCCAGTGGCTTGTTGTATTTTTTGAAGTTTTTTTCAAAATGTTACCGTCCCGGAATATCCCTAAAAAAAGCTTTAAAATGCTTGATTTTCGCTATTTGCGATGCGACTATCCATTTCCCTGCGACGTCATACAGTGCTGCCAATGCCAAACAATGGCGAATTGCACAGCAAGATATAGCGACATTAGCTTGGATTCAGACTCGGATTTCAGCGGCTTAGGCGATTCAACAGATTACGCATGTATTGAAACAGATGGTTGGAGTATGAAAGTATTGAAGAAGAAACTGAAGCTATTGAGCGAATAGCTGTTGACACTATTTATAGCCATAGCATCGCCGAGTAGCTGCGTTAGCATCGCCGGTAAAATGTGCGGACCAAACAATCAGGACTTTCGCATCTCGTGACACTGGAGCAACTTAAATCCTTACATTGGTAAGTGTTTTTTCGCATTAAATGTGGGTGGAAGGAAACGTAATATAGTTGCAAATGCATCTGCAGGTTATCCATACATCTCTGTGCCATGTCTGCTTTAGCACCACCGCTAAATAGCATGTTAGCATAAATTAGCATAGCATGTTAGCATCGATTAGCTGGCAGTCAACATCAACAAAACTCACCTTTGTGAATTTGTTGATTTTATCGTTGCAAATGCATCTGCAGGTTATCCATACATCTCTGGGCCATGTCTGCTTTAGCACCGGCGGTAAATAGCATGTTAGTGTCGATTAGCGTAGCATGTTAGCATCGATTAGCTGGCAGTCACGCCGCAACCAAATATGTCTGATTATTCTACAAAACTCACCTTTGTGATTTCGTTGACTTTATCGTTGCAAATGCATCTGCAGGTTATCCATACATCTCTGTGCCATGTCTGTCATCGCCGGTAAAATGTGGAGACACTCTGGTACATTCAATGAGGTTCTGGCGGCAGACACTTCGCATCTTCGGGCCAGTGGTGCAACTTGAATCCCTCCCTGTTAGTGTTGTTACACCCTCCGACAACACACCGACGAGGCATGATGTCTCCAAAGTTCCGAAAAATAGTCGAAAAAACTGAAAATAACAGCTGATACCCAATGTTTGCAATGTGTTGAAAATGAAAATGGCGGCTGTATTACCTCGGAGACGTCACATTCTGCAAAAAGAGCGATAAACAGAAAGGCGTTTAATCCGCCAAAATTCACCCATTTAGAGTTCGGAAATTGGTTAAAAAAATATATGGTCTTTTTTCTGCACCATCAAGGTATGTATTGACACTTACATAGGTCTGGATATAATGTTCCCCTTTAAGGACCATGGGACCTGTCCTTAATTGGCTTGCCTGACCTCATATTCCAGACCTAGACAAAATATAGCCTGCGGCACATTAAGATTTTCAATCCAACCCACCGGACGTTCTACATAATTCTTTTAGACCTTTAATATCAAAACTGTCGCCGCCATTATGATGTGCAGTGCGGTTTTTAAATGACCGTAAGTCTTGAACTAAACAAAATATTTCAATGGTTGAAATCTGTGCTTTTGAGTGATATACAAGTTACTACGATTATCTATGTCACAGCAGCTCAGACGAGGATCAAAGCCGAGTGAGCGGGGTTTGTTTTTAGACCAGCCAGCCTGAAACGCGTGTGTCAGGAACAGATGTGGAAGCACATTTTTACAATGCATTTCTGCATAAAAGTGATAATATATCATATTGTTGGTGTTTATTACCCTTGTTTATTTGTTACATTTTTTGTGTTTTGTTTGATTGTAAAAGATACACAACTAACAAGGAGATGGTCTGAGAAGTAAAAGAGAAGCAAGGTTCATATGTTGTTAATATTCAATGTTTTATGGTTCATAGTTAATATTGTAAATCCCACTTTCTTTATTTTCGTGTTGGGTGTCCCATTCAGTAAAAAACTGTAAAATTCCGTTACGTTTTTTTTGAGGTGGTCTGTCATAACTTTTTTACAATTCCATTTAAGGTTGTGACTTTTGGTATTAGTGTTCCTGGAAAAAAAGGGACCCCAACACACATACTGTACAGCAGATTTTTACAGCTAAATGTGTATATATCATTTATACCCATACACACCTTGGCCCCCCCCAGACACATTTTTTCTCTCAATATGGCCTCCGGGTCAAAATATTTGCCCAGCTCTGACATATTCTAGTTGTCTGACATACTGAATTTTTGGGTTTTCATTAGTTTTCACTGTTATAATCATCAACATTAAAATAAATACACATTTGAAATAAGTCAGTCTGTGTGTAATGTACATAACATACAAGTTCTACCTTTGGAATGAAATTACTGAAATAAATCAACTTTTGAGTCATATTGTAACTTATTGAGCAGCACCTGCATGTAAAGATATTGATATACAGTATGTCTTAATTCAAATGGATGTGTGTTGCAGGAAAGACCCTTTGGAAAGGAAGAATTTGGCATCAGACGGTACATACATCAAAGTTGTGGAGGTCTTGAAGCAAAGTCTGCAGAAGTGGCAGTGGGAGACTGGGGATCCGTGGGTGTGTGGGCCCGACTACGTCCTGGAAGACAAGCTGGAGCCACAATGCAGGCCTCTCTACAACCAACTGTAAATGTTATGATTGACACACTGTATTAGGAGCATTTATATTGCTCTTAAAATAATCATATTTCATTCATGTAATGATATTAACATTTTTATTATTGAATCACGTGTCATACTTGCGTATTAGGACTAGCAACATGACATTTTACTTGTGTTTATTTTTCCAGTACTGCAGTCGTCAATAAATCATTATGAAATACATTTTATATTAATTGACACTTTGTATTTCTTGATGACCAAAAAAAAAGATTTTCTTCAAAGAAGTACATTTAAATGTAGTGCATTTTAGTATACCTTATTTTTCGGATTATAAATCACAGTTTTTTTTCATAGTTTGGCCGGGGGTGCGACATATACTCCGGAGCGACTTATGTGTGAAATTATTAACACATTACCGTAAAATATTAAATAATATTATTTACCTCATTCGCGGAAGAGACAAAGAAAATGTCAGCAATTGTCACACACACGTCAACCATTAAGAATTTGGCAGGGGAGGGTCATGGAAGAAGTGCATTGTGGGCCATGGGATGCTAACTGCTATATGCTATATGCTACTGCCTTAGCTATTAAAATGAATAATTTCAACGTTGGCGATAACCTATAAAAACTGAGAAGGGCTTAACGAAAATAGCACCGAAAAGGAAATCATGTACTGCAGAGTACAAGCTGGGTTTAGTGAAATATGCAGCAGAAAACGACAAGAGAAAGCGGCGCATACCTTTGGAGATGGCAGAGTTGTTTGGAAGCGACAACGAGGAAAAATATTTCATCGGATTTATCGATTAGGAGTGACAGATTGTTTGGTAAACGTATCGCATGTTCTATATGTTATAGTTATTTGAATGACTCTTACCATAATATGTTACGTTAACATACCAGGCACGTTCTCCCATGGTTATTTATACGTCATATAATGTACACTTATTCAGCCTGTTGTTCACTATTCTTTATTTATTTTAAATTGCCTTTCAAATGTCTATTTTTGGTGTTGGATTATATCAAATAAATTTCCCCCGAAAATGTGATACTGTTTATACTCCAGTGCGGCGTATATATGTTTTTTTCTTTCTTTATTATGCATTTTTGGCCGGTGCGACGTATACCCCGGAGCGATTTATAATCCGAAAAATACGGTATGTACAAACCCCAAAACCAGTGAAGTTGGCATGTTGTGTAAATCGTAAATAAAAACAGAATACAATGATTTGCAAATCTTCTTCAACCTATATTTAATTGAATAGACTGCAAAGACAAGATACTTCAAACTAGTAAACTTTGTCCATTTTTGTAAATATTAGATCATTTGGAATTTGATGCTTGCAACATGTTTCAAAAAAACAGAATCGCTTCGAAGCCAAGCTTGGAAGTCGTTTTCCATGGATTCCCCGAACTCCTCCCAGTTTTTGCCTCCACGACTGCTGAAGCTGCACACCGCTTAGCCTGTTGGTACCTGTCTGCTGCTTCCGGAGTCCTATCAGCCAAAAGAACCCTTTAAGACTCCTTCTGCTTGACGGCATCCCTCACCGCCGGTCTCCACCAACAGATTCTAGGATTACCGCCACGACAGGCACCAACCACCTTGCGGCCACAGCTCCAATCAGCCACCTCGACCATAAAAGGTGCGAACATGGTCCACTCGGACTCAATGTCCAGCCCCTCCCTCGTGACATGTTCAAAGTTCTTCCGGAGGTGGGAATTGAAACTCTCTCTGACAGGAGACTCTGCCAGATGTTCCCAGCAGACCTTCACAATGCGTTTGTGCCTGCCAGGTGTGTCTGGCACCCTCCTCCACAATCGCAGCCAACTCACCACCAGGTGGTGATCGGTAAAAAGCTCCGCTCCTCTCTTCACCCGAGTGTCCAAAATATGAAGCCGCAAATTTGATGACACAACTACAAAGTCAATCATGGTACTGCGGCCTAGGGTGTCCTGGTGCCAAGTGCACATATGGACACCCTTATGTTTGAACATGGTGTTTGTTATGGACAATCTATGATGAGCACAAAACACCATTCGGGTTCAGACCCGGGTGGCCATTCTTCTCAATCATGCCTCTCCAGGTTTCACTGTAGTTGCCAACATAAGCGTTGAAGTCCCCCAGTAGGACAAGGGAATCACCCGGGAGAACTTTCCAGTACTCCCTCGAGTGTATCCAAAAAGTGTGGGTACTCTGAACTGCTGTTTGGTGCGTAAGCATAAACAACAGTCAGGACCCGTACCCCCACCCGAAGGCGGAGGGAAGCCACCCTTTCGTCCACTGGGTTGAACTCCAACGTACGGGCTTTGAGCCGGGGGGGAAACAAAAATTGCTACCCCAGCCCGTCGCCTCTCACTGCCGGCAACGCCAGTGTGGAAGAGAGTCCAGCCCCTCTCAAGAGAACTGGTTCCAGATCCTTTGCTGTGCGTCGAAGTGAGTCCGACTATATCCAGCCGGAACTTCTCCAACTCCCGCACTAGCTCAGGCTCTTTTCCCCTCCACGTCCCACGAGCTAGTTTATGTAGCCGACGATCGGGCCGCCCAGTTCACAACGCACCCGACCTCTATGCCCCTCCCATGAGTGCTGAGCCCATTGGATGGGGAACCTACGTTGCCTCTTCAGGCTGTGCCCGGCCGGGCCGCATCGGGACAGGCCCGGCTCACCATCGTGCCCCAACTCCGGGCCTGGCTCCAGAGGGGGGCCCCGGTGACCTGCGTTCGGGCGAGTGAAATCGCAGTCTTTGTTCTTGCATTCCCACAGAAGTCTTCGAGCTGCTCTTTGTCTGATAACTCACCCAGGACCTGTTTGTCTTGGGAGACCCTACCAGGGGGCATAGAAGCCCCCGGACAACATAGCTCTTAGGATCATTGGGACACGCAAACGCCTCTACCACGGCAAGGTGACTGCTCAGAGAGGAGAAAAAAAAAATCTTCCTTCCTTTTTCTAAAATTCATATTATGTTTATAAACTCAGAAAATATGTCCCTGGACCAATTTTCCCTCCAATTGTTCATATGTGTGAGCAAACGCCAAAACTCCATGAGCATTCAGTGGCGCACATGTGAGCGACGGCAGACATGCACACTGTTATGCGCTTATCTTTTTATTCGATTTTGTGAGCGGCCTAGATTTGCCGTTTGCAGAGGACGCGTGAGCAGTGTGCAATTGCACAGGCGCGTACCTTAGAGGGAACGTTGCCCTGGACACATGAGATTTTTCAATATGACCAATGTATGATCCTGGAACTACTTGGTATTGGATTGATACCCACATTTGTGGTATCAACCATCCATCCATCCATCCATTTTTTTACCGCTTATTCCCTTTAAGGTCGCGTGGGGCGCTGGTGCCTATCTCAGTTACAATCAGGCGGAAGGCGAAGTACACCCTGGACAAGTCGCCATCTCATCACAGGGCCAACACAGATAGACAACAATCACACTCACAATCGCACACTAAGGCCAATTTAGTGTTGCGTACCGTAAGATATTTTTGTTAAAATAAGTTCAAAAATTCAATTTTTTTGTGGTCCACTTTTATTTAGAAAAGTATCAAAAAGTATTGAAATACATTTTGATACCAGAACCAAAATATTGGTATCGGAACAAGTTACAACACTGATATGAATACAACAATATGTAACCATTTTTTACGTATTTGCTAGAATAAAGCCAATAATGCAATTTATTGTGGTTCCCTTTACCGTATTTTTCGGACTATAAGTCATAGTTTGGCCGGGGGTGCGACTTATATTCACGAGCGACTTATGTGTGAAAGTATTAATAAATTACTGTAAAATATCAAATAATATTATTTAGCTCATTCACGTAAGAGACTAGACGTATAAGATTTCATGGGAGTTATCGATTAGGAGTGACAGATTGTTTGGTAAACGTATATCATGTTTTATATGTTAGTTATTTAAATGACTCTTACCATAATATGTTACGTTAACATAACAGGCACCTTCTCAGTTGGTTATTTATTACTCATATAACGTACACTTATTCAGCCTGTTGTTCACTATTCTTTATTTTTTTTTACATTTTGTTTCAAATGTCTATTCTTGGTGTTGGATTTTATCAACTAAATTACCCCCCCCCCCCCCCCCCCCCCCCCAAAATTTGACTTATTCTCCAGTGCGACTTATATATGTTATTTCCCTTCTTTATTATGCATTTTCGGCAGGTGCGACTTATACTCCGGAGCGACTTATACACCGAAAAATACAATATTTAGAAAAGTATCGAAATACACATGTAACCATATCAACAATAATACAATTGTTCACTTATACGACAACTTTTTACCCCAAATTAAATCAAGAAAAAATGTTACTTCTAACATAGTGGTTCTTAACCAGGGTTCGATCGAACTCTAGGGGTTCGGAGAGTCGACCTTAGGGGTTCAACGGAGATCAAAACACACCCGACTCTTCGTGTAAATACAAACTTTTCCCTGTTAGCATATTACAGATATGGCAACAGCTGACTGATTTGCAGGTGTGTAATTTGTTGTGAGTTTATGCACTGTCTTAGTTTTGTTGTTTGAACAAGGTGATGTTCATGCACGGTTGATTTTGTGCACCAGTGGAAAAAATATGGTAACACTTTAGTACGAGGAACATATTCACTATTAATTAGTTGCTTATTAACATGCAAATTGGTAACATATTGGTTCTTAACTACTAATTAATACCTTATTCGGCATGGCCTTAATATAACCCTAACCCTTTAACCCTGACCCTAACCCTAATAACTAACATATTCTATTACTTAGAATATGTTCTCCTAGTGTCCAAATAACTCTAAATTAAGTCTTTGTTACTTAGAATATGTTCCCCTATACCAGGGGTCGGGAACCTTTTTGGCTGAGAGAGCCAAAAAGACAAATATTTTAAAATGTATTTCCGTAAGAGCCATATAATATTTTTCTTAACACTGAACACAACTAAACGCGTGCATTTTTAAGCAAGACCAACATTTCTGGAGTATAATGGGTCTCTTATTCTCTGTGATAACATTGTTATTCTGAAAGCTAACTGTTGAGTGGGCGTGGCCTGCGGGCCTGCAGCGAACTGGGGTGTGCCAGGACCAGCCTTGAAATCAGCGACAGGTGCGTAGATGGTCCACCTGAGCCTTGTTATCTAATCACCTGTCGCTCTGTTATAAGCAGCAGCCAGGAGGAAAGATGGGGTTGGGGCTGAAGCCAGAGCGCGAGCGAGAACGAAAGAGAAAAATACAATTGCTGGAAAGCAACTGAGAGACTTATTGAAAAATAAAACAATATTTTAACCCTGAAACAGGCTCTCATGTCGGTGCTTGGTGGTCTAAAGCAGTGGTCCCCAACCTTTTTGTATCCACGGACCGGTCAACGCTTAATAATTTGTCCCGCGGGGGTCCTTTTTTTTTCTTCTTTTTTTTTTTCTTTGTCATGAAAAAGGGACGTTTTTGTCATGAAAAAGGGAGGTTTTTGTGGTTGGTGCACTAATTGTAAGCGTATATTGTGTTTTTTATGTTGATTTAATAAAAAATAAAAAAAAATAAAAAAAAAAAAAAAAAATATATATATATATATATATATATATATATATATTTAATAAAAATTAATAAAACATTATTCTGCGGCCCGGTACCAATCGGCCCACAGCCCGGTGGTTGGGGACCACTGGTCTAAAGAACCCCCAGGGGGGAAAGCCCCAAAATAACCAATAATAAATAAATAACTTCTTACCATTAACGCAACATTTTGAACAGGTGCGGTAGAAAACGGATGGATGGATTAAAAATGCATGAGAATGTTTTATATTTTGAACGTTATTTTTAACACCGTGATTACAAGTGGAATTATTCATTGCTTACAGTATCGTGTTAAGCAATGTCAGCTCAGATTTATCCGAGAGCCAGATGCAGTCATCAAAAGAGCCACATCTGGGTCGCGAGCCATAGGTTCCCTACCCCTGCCCTACACTAAAGTGTTACCAAAAACATACAAGTTTGTCTTGAATTTGAAAAAAAAAAAACATTTTATTTTTCACTAAAGAAAGGGTTCGGTGAATGTGCATATGAAACTGATGTGGTTCGGCGCCTCCAACAAGGTTAAGAACCACTGTTCTAACAATATATCAATAAAGCAAATCAACCATTTGTATCAACACATTTACAACAAATACAATACTGATACCGCCCCTATTCGATGACGTCACTTGGCGCACGTGACGTCCATATGTGACACACGCACACGCACACTCTGCAGTCTCAGAGGGATCCCTTTCAATTGTCCTTTTACCCGCACGTACGAGTCACGTGATTAAAGTTTTGGTATAAAGCAAGACGCGGAGGAAGGACCAGCAACGCGTCGCAGACATGATGGAGAAGTCCTTCAGCTTTGCTGTGGTGGTTGTGGGAGCGTCTTTGCTCCTCTCCTGTCAGTCCACGCAGGCTTGGTACAAGCAGTCCACCGGACCCACCTACTACTCCGTGGGGCGCGCCTCCGGTCTGCTCTCCGGCATCAGGAGGTCGCCTTACGTGCGCAGGTCCGAGTCCCAAGAGACGTTGATGGACGGCGAGGACACGAGCAGACAAATCTCCTTGCTCAAACGAATGGTGAGTTTTATTCACGTCAACATGTTCCTTCATATTTTGTCAATATGTCAAAACCCACGCGTAAAATGCGAAACTCTCATCTTTGAGTTAAAAAAAAAAAAGTTTTTAATTTCAAAGAGATCATGACAGTCAGTGGGAATCATTTCAAAAACTTTATTTCCATGATCAAAATATGTCAAACATCGCATGTCTGTGCGTAAAAGCCCGATGTGCGTAAAATGCGCAGCGCTCATCTTTGAGTTTTAAAATAAGTTTGTAAAGTAAAAAAAAACAAAAAACATTCAAATCAGCGGGAATCATTTCTAAAACTTTATTTCCATGGTCAAAATATGTCAAACATTGCATGTCCGTGAGTAAAAGCCCGTGCGTAAAATGCGCAGCGCTCATCTTTTGAGTTTTAAAATGAGTTTGTAAATTCAAAAAGATCATAAAAGTCAGCGGGGATCGTTTCTAAAACTTTATTTCCATGGTCAAAATACGTCAAACATCGCACGCATGTCCGTGCGTAAAAGCTTGTGCGTAAAATGTTGAATCCATCAATCCAAGCAGGAATGCTAACGTTTTTGTCACTGATTTCTGTCAATGATTGAAGGCTATTTGCGTGAAGGACATCTCTCCGAACCTGAAGAGCTGCGAGCTTCTGCAGGACGGAACCGGAACCTTCCAGTGCAAGGCGGACGTCTTCCTGACCTTGGACTCACTGGACTGTTTGTCCACTTGAGTCCAACTGCAGCTTTGTAGACTCTTGGATGTTTTCTTATTGGTATTATTATTTTTTTTATTATGTTAATTATCATTATTATTATTGTCAATTGTTTTCTTCTAAAGATGACGTCACAGACACTTTGCTGAACTGTACTCAAACCTGCCTTTCCTTCCTGTAAATGATTATTATTTTTTATCTATTGAAACATTTGATGTGTGAATATGTTTTTAAATATTCAACTGCATGATTCCTGCCTCTTATAAGATGTCTGTCAATAAATTAATTATCTTTGAAAAGTTCATACTTCCATCATTGAATTCAAAATGTCCAACTCTGTTCATAATTTCACTAAGTATTGCTTACAGCTAATAAAAAAACCCACAAATTCATCAAATACAAAATAGCCAACAAGGTAAATACTGTAAATGATCAATGTACAAACCCCGTTTCCATATGAGTTGGGAAATTATGTTAGATGTAAATATAAACGGAATACAATGATTTGGAAATCATTTTCGACCCATATTCAGTTGAATATGCTACAAAGACAACATATTTGATGTTAAAACTGATAAACTTTTTTTTTTTTTTTGCAAATAATCATTAACTTTATAATTTGATGCCAGCAACATGTGACAAAGAAGTTGGGAAATGTGGCAATAAATACTGATAAAGTTGAGAAATAAGTGAATTGTGAAGTGAATTATATTTATATAGCGCTTTTTCTCTAGTGACTCAAAGCGCTTTACATAGTGAAACCCAATATCTAAGTTACATTCAAACCAGTGTGGGTGGCACTGGGAGCAGGTGGGTAAAGTGTCTTGCCCAAGGACACAATGGCAGTGACTAGGATGGCGGAAGCGGGAATCGAACCTGCAACCCTCATGTTGCTGGCACGGCCACTCTACCAACCACTCTACCAACCGAGCTAAACCGAACTAAATACTCATCAAACACTTATTTGGAACGTCCCACAGGTGTGCAGGCTAATTGGGAACAGGTGGGTGCCATGATTGGGTATAAAAGCAGCTTCCATGAAATTCTAAGTAATTCCCAAACAAGGATGGGGTGAGGGTCACAAATTTGTAAGCAAATTGTCGCACAGTTTTAGAACAACATTTCTCAACGAGCTGTTGCAAGGAATTTAGGGATTTTACCATCTACGGTCCGTAAAATCATCAAAAGGTTCAGAGAGTCTGGAGAAATCACTGCACGTAAGCATTGATATTACGAACCTTTGACCGCTCAGACGGTACTGCATCAAAAACCGACATCGGTGTGTAAAGGATATCACCACGTGGGCTCAGGAACACTTCATAAAACCACTGTCAGTAACTACAGTTGGTCGCTACATCTGTAAGTGCAAGTTAAAACTCTGCTATGCAAAGCAAAACCCATTCATCAACAACACCAAGGAACGCCGCTGGCTTCGCTGGGCCCGAGCTCATCTAAGATACACTGATACAAAGTGATAAAGTGTTCTGTGGTCTGACGAGACCACATTTCAAATTATGTTTGGAAACTGTGGACGTGGTGTCCTCCGGAACAAAAAGGAAAATAACCATCCGGATGGTTATAGGCGCAAAGTTCAAATGCCAGCATCTGTGATGGTATGGGGGTGCTTTAGCGCCCAAGGCATGGGTAACTTACACATCTGTGAAGGCACCATTAATGCTGAATGGTCCATACAGGTTTTGGAGCAACATATGTTGTGATCCAAGCAACATTATCATGGTGTAGTGGGTGACTGATATCCTGGACTATCATTTTTGCCAGAATGATGGACCTCTGGTTTGAATCTGAAATGTTGGATGACAAATTAAAGTGTGTAATCAACATATTGGTTAAATATAACTAATGCAACTAATAAATATAATACACATATTAGTTATTAGTTAAACATTGATTGATTGATTGATTGATAGTTTGTGGACTCCATGTGTCATATTGTGTATTTATTTGCATGTGTTAATCTCTATGTATTGTAGATATATTTCATGTTTATGACCTGTGCCAGATGTGATGTACTCACTGGCTTATTAGTCAGTTAGTAAGCAACATAACTCATACATTTATGGTCAGATTTGAATGAAACTTTCAAAAAATGTCGAAATTGGGATGAAAAAAACAAAACAAGGGATTTGATATTGGAGCTGATCCAGATCACCGTCTGGATTCCAAATTGTTTGAAGGATTCTGCAATGACTGGTGGGCATTGTGGTGCCGGGTTCGATTCCCTCGAGGATGCGTCAGCAAGTGAACACAGCAAAGGTAAGATATAAACAATGTATTTGACGAAAAGGATCTATGAAACAAAACACTGGTGCTAATAAAAGGCAAACCAAAAACGCTAGCATAAAAGCTAGGATATACAACAATGAGAACTAAACTGGCACGTAGGCACATAAAAGAGTAAAACAAAACATACAGCATGAGAGCTGGAATGAACAAATGGCTTTAGCGTGAAAAGCTAGCGAGAATATACATACGTGACAGAGTGCAGGCGTAACTCGTTGCGTGAAAGCAAATTATCAAAAATCCACAAGTACAGTTGCGTGAGAGCAAACTATGAACCCAGACAGAATGAACAGAAAAGGCTGGCTTGAATAGGAGGGATATAATTAGTAGCAGGTGTGTGGGGCGAGACTAGCAGGTGGACTGATGAGTGACCATGGTGACAAAGCAAACAGGAAATAAGGAGTCAGATGGAGAAATATCCAAAATGGAAAAATAAATGTGTAGATCCGAGCAGCGGATCGCAACAGTAAAAATAAATGTGTAGATCCGAGCAGCGGATCGCAACAGATTCCTGACTATTGGGACATCAAGCCTGGGGCACTCTTCAGCTGCTTTTCTGATTATTTTATGTTTATGTTGATTGAAATGTATTATATGCTAAATTTATTTACCTATATTTATTTTAGCTAAATAGCATGCTTTTGAAATGTAGTCAATGCATTTTTATTGATGTTTTCATAGTTTCACTCATTTATTTACTCGTGTTTATACCCCTGTATTTATTTTCATTGTTATCACTGATCATATATTTTTTAATAATGGATTTATTCACACTGTTGTTGTACTTATTCATTTAGTATACTGTAGAATTATTATTTCTGGCAACTTTTTCTTACAAACTTTTTTAATTCAGTTATTTTCCCATTAGAAAATGCTAAAATATTCCAAAACATTAAGTGAAAAATAATCAGTCAGATGGAACGACACTGATAATGATTGTGATGATTAAGCCCTCTCATGTGCGCCTCCCAAGAAATCCAAACAATTTGCGGAATGCAGTGCTGCCTTTTCTCTTGTTTCCAATACATCAACCACGACGTTTGTCTCCTGCCAAAGTAGCACCTTTTACAATATGAGCTGTTTTTGTGCAGCATGAATAGTAAAAGTGAGTAAATGTTCCACATGGCTTAGTCCCGGAGGCCTTCCACCTCTGCTGGTGATTTGTACTTGAACATTATATTATCCATCCATTCATTCATTTTCTACCGCTTATTCCCTATGGGGTTGCGGAGAGCGCTGGTGCCTATCTCAGCTACAATCAGGTGGAAGTTTGGGTATACCCTGGACAATTTGACACCTCATCACAGGGCCAACACAAATAGACAACATTCACACTCACATTCACACACTAGGGCCAATTTAGTGTTGCCAATCAACCTATCCCCAGGTGCATGTCTTTGGAGGTGGGAGGAAGCCGGAGTACCTGGAGGGAACCCACGCAGTCACGGGGAGGACATGCAAACTCCACACAGAAAGATCCCGAGCCCGGGACTGAACCCAGGACTACTCAGGACCTTCGTATTGTGAGGCAGACGCACTAACCCCCCTTTTTCACCGTGCTGCTGTATTATATTATATTATAATATTTTATATTACATTATATTATGTTATATTACATTATATTATATTATATTATAATATATTACAAACCCCGTTTCCATATGAGTTGGAAAATTGTGTTAGATGTAAGTATGAACGGAATACAATGATTTGCAAATCATTTTCAACCCATATTCAGTTGAATATGCTACAAAGACAACATATTTGATGTTCAAACTGATAAACCTTTTTTTTTTTTTTTTGCAAATAATCATTAACTTTAGAATTTGATGCCAGCAACACGTGACAAAGAAGTTGAGAATGGTTGCAATAAATACTGATAAAGTTGATGAATGCTCATCCAACGCTTATAAGGAACATCCCACAGGTGTGCAGGCTAATTGGGAACAGTTGGGTGCCATGATTGGGTATAAAAGCAGCTTCCATGAAATGCTAAGTAATTCAAAAACAAGGATGGGGCGGGGGTCACCACTTCGTAAGCAAATTGTGGAATAGTTTTAGAACAACATTTCTCAATGAGCTATTGCAAGGAATTTAGGGATTTTACCATCTACGGTCCGTAAAATCATCAAAAAGTTCAGAGAATCCGGAGAAATCTCTGCAATTAAGCGATGATATTAAGGACTTTTGATCCATCAGGCGGTACTGCATCAAAAACTGACATCAGTGTGTAAAGGATATCACCACACGGGCTCAGGAACACCTTATAAAACCACTGTCAGTAACTACAGTCGGTTTGCTACATCTGTTAGTGCAAGTTAAAATTCTACTATGCAAAGCCAAACCCATTTATCAACAATATCCTGAAAGGCCCCCAGCTTGGCTGGGCCCGAGCTCACCTAAGATGGACTGATGCAAAGTGGAAAAGTGTTCTGTGGTCTGACTAATCCACATTTCAGATCATATTTGGAAACAGAGGATGTGGTGTCCTCCAGAACAAAGAGGAAAATAACCATTCTGATTGTTATAGGTGCAAAGTTAAAAACATAGCATCTGTGATAGTATGGGGGTGTATCAGTGCCCAAGGCATGCGTAATTTACACATCTGTGAAGGCACCATTAATGCTGAAAGGTCCATACAGGTTTTGGAAAAACATATGTTGTCATCCAAGCAACGTTGTCATGGACGCCCCGCTTTTTTCAGCAAGACAAATGTTACAACAGCGTGGCTTTGTAAAAAAAAGAGTGCAGGTACTTTCCTGGCCCACCTGCAGTCCAGACCTGTCTCCCATGGAAAATGTGTGGCGCATTATTAAGCGTAAAATACGACAGCGGACTGTTGAACGACTGAAGCTCTACATAAAACAAGAATGGGAAAGAATTCCACTTTCAAAGCTTTAACAATTAGTTTCCTCAGTTGCCTAAAGTTTATTGAGAGTTGTTAAAAGAAATGGTGATGTAACACAGTGGTGAACATGCCCTTTCCCAACTACTTTGGCACGTGTTGCAGCCATGAAATTCTAAGTTAATTATTATTTGAAAAAAAAAATAAAGTTTATGAGTTTGAACATCAAATATCTTATGTTTGTAGTGCATTCAATTGAATATGGGTTGAAAAACATTTGCAAATCATTGTATTCCTTTTATATTTACATCTAACACAATTTCCCAACTCATACGGAGACAGGGTTTGTATATTATATTACATTCTATTCTATTCTATTCTATTATATTATATTATATTATATTATATTATATTATATTATATTATATTATATTATATTATATTATATTGTGTTGCAGGTGAGATAGGCTCCAGCACCCCCTGTGAACCCGACAGGGACAAGCAGTACAAAAATGGATGGATGGATATCATATTATATTATATTATATTATATTATATTATATTATATTATATTATATCATATTATATTTTATTATATTTTATTATATTATGTTATGGGTTCCCTCCGGGTACTCCGGCTTCCTCCCACTTCCAAAGACATGCACCTGGGGATAGGTTGATTGGCAACACTAAATTGGCCCTAGTGTGTGAATGTGAGTGTGAATGTTGTCTGTCTATCTGTGTTGGCCCTGCGATGAGGTGGCGACTTGTCCAGGGTGTACCCCGCCTTCCGCCCGATTGTAGCTGAGATAGGCGCCAGTGCCCCCCGCGACCCCGAACGGGAATAAGCGGCAGAAAATGGATGGATGGATGTTATATATTTTATATTATAATATATTCTCTTATAATATATTATATTATACTACATTATGGTATATTATATTTTATTAGCTGAATTGGTTGGTGTTGGAATTGTTTAAATCGGTTAAGAAATGTTGAAGTAGAAACACAAGCACACCAGTGCAGTGAAAACCATTTCAGGTGACTACTCCTTGAAGCTCATCGGGAGAATGCCCAGAGTGTGCAACGCGCTAATCAGAGCCAAAGGGTGGCTATTTTGAAGAAACTAAAATATAAAACATGTTTTCAGTTTTTTCACATTTTGTGTTCATTCATAGTTTTGATGCCTTCAGTGACAATAGTCATGAAAATAAAGAAAAAAACATTGAATGAGAAGGTGTGTCCAAACATTTGGCCTGTACTGTATAAACACTGTATGAACATACATCAAATCAACAAGAAAGAGAAGAAACAATAATGTGAGGGTTCAACATGTTCAAACGTTTCTTCTCAACAGACAAGAAAAAATCAATTGGAAAGATCAGCAAGCAAAGAAAATGTCGCAGACTTCCACTTGTTGTGTCTTTTAATGAACTTACGAACAATGAAGGCAATGAATCAACTTCCAAAAAGTCATTTTATTGTCTGCATACGTGTGCAACATGACAAAAATCTATACTTGTCTCACCTCCAGCAGGAGGTGATGATTGTGGATAAATGAAGTGATCAATCACTGATGGTCTCTGCACACACACACATGCACACACGCACACGCACACGCACACGCACACGCACACGCACACGCACACACACACACACACACACACACACACACACACACACACACACACACACACACACACACACACACACACACACATTGAAGTGTCCCTGCTGCTCAAATCAACTGTTGCTATGATGTTGCAGCTAAATGCCAATTAAAACTAAGTCCAAGTGATCTTCCTCATCAACAACACCTTTGATCAAAAACAACAGGCAAAGTTGACAAATGAGACTTGCAGTGTCGTTGCAGCACTTACACTTTTACTCTTGTAATGAGCCTGCTAGTCACTCACACACACACACACACACACACACGCACACACACACACACACACACACACACACATGACATTGTCCATAATAGGGTTGTACAATATTAGTATCACAATACTAGTAAATCATGTTCGGTACTATACCCCACCCCCCATACGAGCATGTTTGGCAGCGCACAATCAAGCAGACACAGTGTGTAGACAGAAAAGAGAGAACAGACGCATTTTGGTTTAAAAACTAAAGATAAAGGTGAAGTTATAACACTGCTTAAAACTTTTAAAATATGCTCCACTACACACCGTAGCTCACCAACATCAACAAACGCCATTGGTGGATCTACACCTAACATCCACTGTAATGATACCAAGCACAGGAGCGTATCTAATCGATACAATTATAATTAAGTCAATATTTTTTGGCATCACAAAATCTTCTTTCATTTAAAAAAAAATGTATATTATGTTATAAACTCAGTAAATACGTCCGTGGACACAATAGGACTTTCAAAATGACCAATGTATCGACTGTGACGACTTGGTATCGGATCGACATGCAAATGTGTGGTATCATCGAAAACTAATGTGAAGTATCCAAACAACAGAAGAATAAGTGATTATTACATTTTGACATAAGTGTAGATAGAACATGTTAAAATAGAAAGTAAGCAGATATTTACAATAAATGAACAAGTGGGTTAATAATTAATTTTCTACAACTTGTCCATCATAATTTTGACAAAATAATAGGATGATAAATGACACAATTTATTACTGCATATGTCAGCAGCGAAATTAGGAGCCTTTGTTTGCTTACTTAGTACTAAAAGACAGGTTATCTTGTATGTTCACTATTTTATTTAAGGACAAACTTGCAATAGGAAACTTATGTTTAATGTACCCTAAGATTTTTTTGTTAAAATAAAGCCAATAATGCAATTTTTTGAGGGCCACTTTTATTTGGAAAAATATCAAAAAGTATAGAAAAGTATCGAAATTATTTTGGTAACGGTAACAAAATATTGTTATTGGGACAACAATAACACATAGTTACATTGTTATATCAATATGTGTTATTCTGTTTCAAATTGTTAAACCATTCATCAAGTCAGATAATAAGGTATTAAACACAGAAATATTGTTTTATGGATTTGATATTAATAATAGTTTTACTTTTTTACACTTTGTTTTAACAGTTTATGTCATGACCTGTCACACCAGGTCATGTTTTCCTTTGTCTTTCTTATATTTCTCCTATGTTTGAGGTTTATTTGCATTTCAGAACTCCTTGCTTTGTTTACTTCAAGGTTACCTGGAGCACTGGTTCATCACACCTGCCTGTGATTGGTAGTAACAAGATCTGGTCTTGATCACGAATCAGAGAGCTTTATATGCAAGTGTTGCCTTGTTGTCCATTGTTCACCACTGGGGACAGTCATGTTTTGTGCCAGCATGTTGCTACAGTCTGCGAGGAGGTGGCGACTTGATTTCAGGCTGTAGCCCGCCTTCTGCCTGAATGCAGCTGAGATAGGCTCCAGCACCCCCCGCGACCCTGAAAGGGACCGTAGTCTCCTGACTGAGGGGAGAGGGAAGAATATCAATCAATCAATGCTTATTTATTCAGCCCTAAATCACAAGTGTCTCAAAGGGCTGCACAAGCCACAACGACATCCTCGGTTCCGATACCACAGAAGGGCAAGGACAAACTCACAACCCAGTGGGACGTCAATGTGAATGACTATGAGATACCTTGGAGAGGACCGCGGATGCGGGTGACCCCCCCTCTCGGGGAGACACAATGCAATGGACGTCGAGTGGGTCTAACATAATATTGTGAAAGTCCAGTCCATAGTGAATCTAACTTAATAGTGAGAGTCCAGTCCATTGTGGGGCCAGCAGGAAATCATCCCGAGCGGAGACGGGTCAACAGTGCAGAGATGTCCCCAACCGATGCACAGAAGAGCGGTCCACCCCCGGGTCCCGACTCTGGACAGCCATCACTTCATCCAAGGCCACAGGACCTGTGCCCCCCCAAAAGGGAGGGGGTACAGAGCAGAAAAGAAAAGAAACGGCAGATCAACTGGTCTAAAAAGGGGGGTCTATTTAATGGCTCGAGTATACAAATTAGTTTAAAGATGGGACTAGTTTGTGTTACTACAGTGACTTGTTCCATGTTTACTGACACTTCTTTGTTTTTCATGCCGTGCTAAGTTTAGCTTCTGATGCGCTTCCAGCGGCACAATCTGGCTCTCCGGACATTCCCAAATATATTCTTTTAGATCTTTAGGATGTTTTCAAATGAACTGTACGACATATTTCAGTTGTCGGAATCTGCGCTTTTTGCATGATATACTAGTTACTATGGTCATTTAATTAGTTACTATGGTCATCTAATTAGTTACTATGGTAACCTAAGTCACAGCAGCTCAGACGAGGAACCAAGCAGAGTGGGTGGAGAGCGTTTCATGCTCATTTCCAGAGTCATTTCCAGAGCCTGAAATGTGGGTGTAAGGGCCAGACACCATACTTGCCAACCTTGAGACCTCCGAATTCGTTCATGAATGAGTATATCCGTTCGGCCACCCTGTTCAATGGAGAAGTCTGATCTACACAATTTGCAGGCAGCACACCCCTTCCCTTTGGAGCGTTCCTGAAAGTAAACTGAAATTATTTTTTCCAGTCATTTTGGAACTTGCAAGCATACTTCTTCTTCTTACTCGTCGTCGCCATGTCTCGTCTTCGTTCTTCTGCTTCATCTCTGTTATGTTTTTGGATATTACTATTGTACTTGCCTTAGTTTTGAAGCAATGCATGATGGGAATGGGGATGTTGTGTGTCAGTGTGATAACGTACCGGCTGGAATAAACACATCGCGAGAAATAGCTCCATGCCTGCCTACTTTATGGGTTATAGATAAACCTATGGATAATCGAGACATACATAATAGTCTCCTTTTCAGGTGAGAGAAGACGCTAAAGGCAGTGCCTTTAAGGCAAGGGGCCTATTGTTGTCCGGGTGGAAATCGGGAGAAATTCAGGAGAATGGTTGCCCCGGGAGATTTTCGGGGCTACCATTCTCCCGTGAAAATCGGGAGGGTTGGCAAGTATGACAGATGCAGAAGGAGATTTTTACAACAAATTTCTAAAGCCTATGTGTCAATGTCATGGCCGAGGGTCGGATGATATTTGATTAGTGGTAGAACCGACCTGCAGACCACAGCCGCCTGCTGCTGTTTTGCATGCACCAATACAATACTCCATCAGTGTCGGTGCAATGAATTTTCAAAATGTGGTCCTGGCGACCCCATGAAGTCATAAAGATGGGGTCCCATGGTAAATGTTTGGGGTCCTACTTTTTTGTAGCCGTTTTGAAAACAAATCATAAATGTATGCATTATCCTGTTATATCTCACATTCTATATTGTGTTTTGGAAAAAGGTTGTCATACACGTTACTTAATTCACTAAAAAAATAAAAAATACAAAAGAAAACAAATGTTTCTGCATATGTTAATTTTCAGCCTATCTCAGCTACAATTTATTCAGTTATAAACATTCATTCGCTTTGTTCTTTCCTTCATTGATCTAAACTTAACCGCTGCCGGTAGTTACTTTTTTTCTATATTTTTATTGTAATATTTTCAGTATGTGTTTGTTCTATTTTTGGCCAAAGTAAGACAAAGAAAACAATCTGAATTTGTCTTTATTTTTGAGTTTTAATGCCATGATTTTAATAGTGTGTGCACACATTTTCCTCCATGCGGCCATCGAGCTAAAATGAGTTTGACATTGCTGCTCTAAAGCTTCGTGATGTTTCATATATGTCAGATTGTAGGTGGGTTTAGTTTTTTTTACCTTTTTTTCGTTTTCATATTTCCCTGTGATTTTGCATTTTTGTTGCATTTCGCTTGATTGTAAAATATGTCGATCGAGAGGGGTTGCAATGTTCAAATGTTGTCAATATTCAGTATTTTATCGTTCATAGTTAATATTGTAAATCCCACATTCTTTATTTTCATGTACATTCTAGAGAATGTACTGTGATTCCTGTTCCTTGTAAGCGCTTGGCCAGCTCTCTTGTAAAGAGAACATTAACAAGTTTGCTCTGACCGAACGCTTGCTTGGTGTCATATTTCTTCCTCTCCCAGTTAAGGTCGTTAACCGTTTTTTAAGGTGGTCTGTCATAACGTTTTTAGCATTCAATCAGACATTATTGTGAGGTTTTGGATTGGTGTTCCTAAAAATAGGACCCAAGCACACATATATGAAGCAGATTTTTGCAGCTTACATATATATATATATATATATATATATATATATATATATATATATATATATACATATATATATTAGGGCTGTGAATCTTTGGGTGTCCCACGATTTGATAATATATCGATTTTTTTCGATTCAATTCGATTCTCGATTCAAAAACGATATTTTTCCGATTCAAAATGATTCTGTATTCATTCAATACATAAGATTTCAGCAGGATCCACCCCAGTCTGCTGACATGCTAGCAGAGTAGTAGTTTTTAAAAAAAAAAAAACTTTTATAATTGTAAAGGACAATGTTTTATCAACTGATTGCAATAATGTAAAATTGTTTTAACTATTAAACGAACCAAAAATATGACTTATTTGATCTTTGTGAAAACATTGGACACAGTGTGTTGTCAAGCTTATGAGATGCGATGCAAGTGTAAGCCACTGTGACACTATTTTTTATTATTTTTATAAATGTCTAATGATAATGTCAGCGAGGGATTTTTAATCACTGCTATGCTGAAAATATAATTAATATTGATACTGTTGTTGATAATATTAATTTTTGTTTCATTACTTTTGGTTTGTTCTGTGTCGTGTTTGTGTCTCCTCTCAATTGCTCTGTTTATTGCAGTTCTGAGTGTTGCTGGGTCAGGTTTGGTTTTGGAATTGGATTGCATTGTTATGGTATTGCTGTGTAGTGGTTTGTTGGATTGATTAAAAAAATAAAATAAAATTAAAATAACATTGTTTTTTTTTCAATTGAAAAAAAAAAATCGATTTTTAAAAAATGAGAATCGATTCTGAATCGCACAACCTAAACGATTCGATTCGTATTGGAATCGATTTTTTCCCACACCCCTAATATATATACAAACCCCGTTTCCATATGAGTTGGGAAATTGTGTAAGATGTAAATATAAACGGAATACAATGATTTGCAAATCATTTTCATGTTCCAAGTGTTTGATGAGCATTCCTCAACTTTATCAGTATTTATTGCCACCTTTCCCAACTTCTTTGTCATGTGATGCTGGCATCAAATTCTAAAAGTTAATGATTATTTGCACAAAAAAAATGTTTATCCGTTTGAACATCAAACATGTGTCTTTGTAGCATATTCAATTGAATATGGGTTGAAAATGATTGGCAAATCATTTTATTCCGTTTATATTTACATCTAACACAATTTCCCAACTCATATGGAAACGGGGTTAGTATTTGTGAATTAGTGAATTATATTTATATAGCGCTTTTCTCTAGTGACTCAAAGCGCTTTACATAGTGAAACCCAATATCGAAGTTACATTTAAACCAGCGTGGGTGGCACTGGGAGCAGGTGGGTAAAGTGTCTTGCCCAAGGACACAACGGCAGTGACTAGGATGGCAGAAGCGGGAATCGAACCTGCAACCCTCAAGTTGCTGACACGGCCGCGCTACCAAACGAGCTATACCGCTATATTTATACATAAATACATAGATTTAACGGCCCCAGACAAATTTTTTTCTTGAAATTTGGCCTTATCTAAACCACGTATGGAGGTATGAAGATGATTGATTTACAGTAATTCCACGCTTATAGTAAGACACACAGCATTTTTTTGTGCGTGTAAAAATAACAGTTGAATTTTAAATCTGTGTCCACACGTCAACATTTTTGTGCTTTGTTTTTTTTTTGTGCCAGGTTGAAAAGAAAACATAACACATCACTAGATGAAAATGATAATAATATTACAGTAGAAAGTAAATATTAACGCCTGTGCAATCTGAAAGCAACTGACATGATAAAAAAATAATCAATATCCTATTGAAAAAAATTAATGACCGTCCATACTGACAACGGATATATGACGCACACACGCACACACACACACACACACACACACACACACACACACACACACACACACACACATACACCTTGTCAAGACGTTTTGTTCAACTCAAGAGTACAAGGTGTCTGTGTGATGCAACCAAACAGGGAATAAATAGTGTTTGGTCAGCAGGTGTTCATATTCCAATGGAGTATCTTCAACATGATGCAGATATTTATCAAGACAGAAAAAACACTAGCCAGCTGCAAAAAAATAAATAAAACACAATTTGATTTTTCCAGGCAGACATGTGTGGAAAGTCCGTTTGTTACACAAACACACAAGTATAACACACACTGACACACATCGCAATTGATGATAATGATGCTGGAAAAAGCCTCTCATTAAACTGATGGGTTAAAGTTGAACGTTGGCTGCAGTGTAAGTGACGTGTTTTTGGTTACAACAACACTGATCCACCCACTAGGGAAGGAGTCCATGTGTCACCACCTACACACTCTTCTGCGGTGAGATAATGACATACTTTGTTTTCGGTAATAAATGCAAAACATTGAAAAAAAGACTCAATCAATGCTGTATTTGGCAGAAGCAAACTAGCTTAAGATATTTTTTTTTCTTTTTTTTTTTCTGTCATGAAAAAGGGACGTTTTTGTCATGAAAAAGAGAGGTTTTTGTGGTTGGTGCACTAATTGTAAGCGTATATTGTGTTTTTTAGGTTGACTTAATAAAAAAAAAAAAAAAAAAAAATATATATATATATTTTTTTTTTTTTTAATAAAAATGAATAAAAAATTATTCTGCGGCCCGGTACCATATACTGCGAGGAGATATGTAGATTGATTACTGGTGTGTGAGCCACGCACCTAATCTGGATTGAAGTGGCGTTGCTCCCGACACGCCCCGCCTGTCCGTTCCGCCGCATTCTCCGCCTCATTGCCGCCATCTTGTGCAGGGCTACAGCGTGTCCTGCCCCGCCGTCGGCCCGTCGGCTCCGCCTCTCCACACCATGATTCGTAAGTTCACGCACAACGACAGACCAAATTGGGATAAATGGCTGGGTCCCCTCATGTTTGCAATGAGGGAGGTGCCCCAGGCCTCGTCAGGTTTTGCACCTTTTGAGTTATTATACGGCAGGAGGCCGCGCGGGGTGCTGGACGTAATTAAAGAAAGCTGGGAGGAAGGTCTAAGCACCAGCAAAAACGAAATTCAGTACGTCCTGGACACGCGAGCAAACTCCACACGGCGGGGCACCTGTCACGTGAGAATTTGCTCCGCGCCCAGGAATGTCAACAGCACGCGTATAACAGAGGGACCCAGCTACGGAAATTTTCACCGGGAGAAAAAGTACTTGTATTACTCCCAACATCCAGCTCAAAATTACTCGCCAGGTGGCAAGGGCTCTTCGAGGTCACACAGCAGGTGGGGAATGTGGATTACGAGGTTAGACGCTCGAACCGAGGTGGAGACATCTACCATCTGAACGTGCTGAAAGCATGGAAGGAGGCGGAGCCTGCTTCCATGGTGACAATCTGCTCACGTTAGGCAGAAAGGGGATGTTGCAGAGCTGCAGCAACGCTTCTCTGATGTGTTCTCTCCTCGGCCCGGGCGCACAAACCTCATCTAGCATTCAGTTGAGTTACGGTGCGGTCTTGGCCGTACAGGCTCCCCGAACACAAACACAAAATAGTTCCGGATGAATTAAAATCCATGCTGAAATTGGGGGTAATAGAAGAATCCCACAGTGCGTGGTGCAGCCCCATCGTTCTGGTAGGGAAGAAGGCTGGGTCTGTGCGCTTCTGTGTGGATTACCGCAAGGTGAATGAGCTGTCACCCCATGCCTCGGGTTGACGAGCTCCTGGATTGGTTGGGCACTGCTCGTATTTTACGACACTGGATTTAACCAAGGGCTACTGGCAGATTCCCTTAACGCCAGAGTCCAGGGAAAAAAACGGCCTTCTCCACTCCGGAAGGTTTACACCAGTTTGTGACACTTCCATTTGGCTTGTTCTGTGCGCCTGCTATGTTCCAGCGCCTCATGGACCGGGTGCTGCGCCCTCATGCGGCATATGCAGCTACCTACCTGGATGATGTTTCTCCCAGATGGCCCATTTCGTCGCTCTTGCTAAATTGCCCTCTGCACTCGAGACTGCAGAACTGCTCGCACACCATGTTTTCCGGCTGCATGGTATCCCGGTGGATGTGGTTTCGGATAGAGGTCCACAATTCTCGTCTGCTGTTTGGAAGGCGTGCTGCAAAGCATTAGGAGCATCACCCAGCCTGTCTTCAGGATACCACCCACAGACTAACCGTCAGACTGAGCGCACTAATAAAGACCTGGAGGCCGCCATCCGCTGCGTCTGCCACCAACAGCCGGCCTCCTGGGCGTTCAGTCGACCGTGGATAGAGTACGCTCATAATATGCTCATCAGCATTGAAACAGTGAAACAGTTTCCACCCCAAACTGGCCTTGAAGCACCGCGTTGTCTGCCACCCGAGTCCATCTGTCTGGTCTCACGTCTTTTGAAGATTCTTTTCTCCACCTGCTGGAACTCAAAAGGAAGGTCACCCACTGCTGAAAATACTTTAGCAGATTTTTGACCTTTCGGTTCTTTTGACATTTTTGCTTCAGTGATTTGTAAATTAAGGAGTTATTTCCTTGTTACTCTGTCACAGCCTTGTCGTTGTCCTCTTGCTTTATCCAACTCTGCATATCATGTTTAAAACCACAGCCTTAATTCAATCAATCAATCAATGTTTACTTATATAGCCCTAAATCACTAGTGTCTCAAAGAGCTGCACAAACCACCACGACATCCTCGGTAGGCCCACATAAGGGCAAGGAAAACTCACACCCAGTGGGACATCGGTGACAATAATGACCCAGTGGGACGTCGGTGACAATGATGACTATGAGAACCTTGGAGAGGAGGAAAGCAATGGATGTCGAGCGGGCCTAACATGATACTGTGAAAGTTCAATCCACAATGGATCCAACACAGTCGCGAGAGTCTAGTCCAAAGCGGATCCAACACAGCAGCGAGAGTCCCGTTCACAGCGGAGCCAGCAGGAAACCATCCCAAGCGGAGGCGGATCAGCAGCGCAGAGATGTCCCGAGCCGATACACAGGCAAGTAGTACATGGCCACCGGATCGGACCGGACCCCCTCCACAAGGGAGAGTGGGACATAGAAGAAAAAGAAAAGAAACGGCAGATCAACTGGTCTAAAAAGGGAGTCTATTTAAAGGCTAGAGTATACAAATGAGTTTTAAGGTGAGACTTAAATGCTTCTACTGAGGTGGCATCTCAAACTGAGTACTGGAGCCCGAACGGAAAAACGCTCTATAGCCCGCAGACTTTTTTTGGGCTTTGGGAATAACTAACAAGCCGGAGTCCTTTGAACGCAGATTTCTTGCCGGGACATATGGTACAATACAATCGGCAAGATAGGATGGAGCTAGACCGTGTAGTATTTTATACGTAAGTAGTAAAACCTTAAAGTCACATCTTAAGTGCACAGGAAGCCAGTGCAGGTGAGCCAGTACAGGCGTAATGTGATCAAACTTTCTTGTTCTTGTCAAAAGTCTAGCAGCCGCATTTTGTACCAACTGTAATCTTTTAATGCTAGACATGGGGGGACCCGAAAATAATACGTTACAGTAGTCGAGGCGAGACGTAACAAATGCATGGATAATGATCTCAGCGTCTTTAGTGGACAAAATGGAGCGAATTTTAGCGATATTACGGAGATGAAAGAAGGCCGTTTTAGTAACGCTTTTAATGTGTGCCTCAAAGGAGAGAGTTGGGTCGAAGATAATACCCAGATTATTTACCGTGTCGCCTTGTTTAATTGTTTGGTTGTCAAATGTTAGAGTTGTATTATTAAATAGAGTTCGGTGTCTAGCAGGACCGATAATCAGCATTTCCGTTTTTTTGGCGTTGAGTTGCAAAAAGTTAGCGGACATCCATTGTTTGATCTCATTAAGACACGCCTCCAGCTGACTACAATCCGGCGTGTTGGTCAGCTTTAGGGGCATGTAAAGTTGGGTGTCATCAGCATAACAGTGAAAGCTAACACCATATTTGCGTATGATGTCACCTAGCGGCAGCATGTAGATGCTGAAGAGTGCAGGGCCAAGGACCGAACCCTGTGGAACTCCACACGTTACCTTAACATAGTCCGAGGTCACATTGTTATGGGAGACACACTGCATCCTATCAGTAAGATAAGAGTTAAACCAAGACAGGGCTAAGTCTGACATACCAATTTGTGTTTTGATACGTTCTAATAAAATATTATGATCGACGGTATCGAAAGCAGCGCTAAGATCGAGGAGCAGCAACATAGATGACGCATCAGAATCCATCGTTAGCAATAGATCATTAGTCATTTTTGCGAGGGCTGTCTCAGTTGAATGATTTGCCCTGAAACCAGATTGAAAGGTTTCACATAGATTGTTAGACGCTAAGTGTTCATTTAACTGCTCCGCAACAATTTTTTCAAGGATTTTTGAAATAAAGGGAAGGTGAGACACCGGTCGGTAGTTTACCATGAGGTCAGGATCGAGGTTAGGTCTTTTAAGAAGAGGATGAATAACCGCTTTTTTGAATGCTAGGGGAACAGTGCCCGAGGAGAGTGATAAGTTTATAATATTTAGCACTGATGGACCTAATAATACAAAGAGCTCCTTGATCAGTTTCCCAGGAAGAGGGTCAAGTAAACATGTTGTCTGTTTTATTCCATTTACACGTTGTAACAATTCCTCTAATGTTATTTCCTCAAAACGAGAGAAACTATTTTGGAGGGCAGTATCCGCCGTATATACCATCGTATCAGTGTTAATAGAACCCCGTTTTAGCTGGGACGCATTGTCTTTAATCTCCTTTCTAATGACTTCAATTTTCTTACTAAAGAATTGCATAAAGTCATCAGCTGAGTGGGTTGAGCTACTGGAAGGGGTCCCTTGTTGGGTTAGCGATGCTACCGTACTAAACAAAAATTTAGGATCGTTTTTATTACGGTGGATGAGATTTGAGTAATATTTAGCTTTAGCTAAGGTAAGCATGCGTTTATAAGTTATTAAACCATCACTCAATGCTTGATGGTGCACCTCAAGTTTAGCCGTGCGCCATTTGCGTTCCAGCTTTCTACATAATAATTTCTGAGCTCTAGTTTCTTCTGTAAACCACGGGGTGCGCTTTTTTGGAGCCTTTTTTAACTTTAGCGGTGCTATGTTATCAATGGTTTCGCGCAGGGCGTCGTTAAAGTTGTTAGTGAGGTTATCAATAGAGCCCACATATTTTGGGAATGGTGCCATTACCGAGGGCAGTAGGTCAGCAAGAGTTGTCGTTGTGGCAGCATTAATGTTGCGGCTGCTATAGCAGTTATTATTATTATTAGTTTGACGAACATGCGTCTGAACCTCGAATTTTATAAGGTAATGATCGGACAATACTTTAGTATACGGGAGTATCGTAACTTTGGAAACGGTGATACCCCTGACAAGCACTAGGTCTATCGTATTACCGCTGTGATGCGTGGGTTCATTTATTATTTGTGTGAGACCACAGCTATCAATTACAGTCTGGAGCGCTACGCACGGTGGGTCCGATGGGGTATTCATATGGATATTAAAGTCCCCCATTATGATTATATTATCGGCGTGTGTCACCAGATCAGCAACGAACTCTGAGAATTCATTGATAAAGTCCGAATTGGGCCCTGGGGGGCGGTAGATAACAGCCAGGTGTAGAGGCAGCGGTGTGACAGACCTCATAGTAAGCACCTCAAATGATTTATATTTATTATTTAAATTAGGACTAAGGTTAAAGTTTTCGTTGTATATTAGTGCGACCCCCCCACCCCTTTTAAGCGGATGGGCAATATGCGCATGTGTAAAGTTAGGAGGACATGCCTCATTTAGCGCAAAAAAGTTGTTTGGTTTAAGCCAGGTTTCGCTGAGACCGATGACGTTAACATTGTTGTCTCTGATAATATCATTAACTAACAACGTTTTGGGAGACAATGATCTTATGTTTAAAAAACCTATATTATAGGTAGTGGGCTATTTTAGGGAGTTTTTGATCAAATTATCCGTAGTAGCAATATTAATAATGTTGTGTTTATTATGCCCAGTGCATTCAGTATAATTACGACCATATCTAGGAATTGATACGACAGGAATTTTCCGATTGTTGGATTGTTGCTTTGATAAACTGCACGCATCATGGTTAGCCACCTCAATAACGGGGATTTTCCGATTGTTTGTTTGTTGCTTTGATAAATTGCACGCATCATAGTTAGCCACCTCGGTAAAACACATGTCCAACTCTGAAACACTCAAAGCAGAAAAAACTTGTTCTAATTTAACTGACTCCTTACCCAGACCAGTAGTCTCGCATTTTCCATTTAAATCCGTCTTCAGGATGGAGGGAAGTTGTGTTCTGTGGGGATTAGCCTTCTGCTTTGTTTTTAGCCCCGCTCGGCATCCGCGTTTCCGATCACACCGCTGGCGTCTGCTCCGTAGACGGCCCCCGCTGCTACTATACTCCCCTGCTTCACAGGACGCTGGATGTAGCCGCCGACGTATTCCCATGCTAGTTAGCACGGTTAGCACGCACGCGAGCCGCCGACGTATTCCCATGCTAGTTAGCACGGTTAGCACGCACGCGTCTATCAGTCCAAAACGGCCCGATATGTCCACATCCAGAAGTGTCTGGCGGTCGTACGTGATCACGGAGTGACCACGATGTGAGCCAGCCATAAAGTTTGTAGAATTGTCCGGTATTTCTGCCAAATGTTCCATCTTTAGCAGGAGCTCCGCAATGTTGCAGCCCGTCCGGGCGCCGCCATATTGAAGAAATTGTCCCATTAAAAGTCAAACAAATGTTGAATCATCTAAAGATGATCTATAAGTTAACTAGACAATCATTTGTTTCTATCAGTTCGTTAGTTGTGCACTCTGACTTCCCGTCGTGCGCGATATTCCTACAAAACAAGGGCATGCATTTATTCTCCTTCCTTTATTACTCGCATTATACTATCAAATGTGTAAAGCTAACTGATAGCTGTTGCGATTGCCATGCCTCCTTATATATTCTATCTTATGCCATTATCTCATCTTAGCTCTGCACCCAGATGTATGGTGTACTGCAGCGGTCCAAAAAAAATTAAAACCGACTTTAACCTACACGTACATTTCAAATTTCAACTTCCAATGCGACTCTCACACACACACACACACACACACACACACACACACACACACACACACACACACACACACACACACACACACACACACACACACCCAAGGTTATGTGTGTGCGCGAGTGCACATTCCAAGAGACAAGGCGACAACACTCGAAGAGCGTTTTTTTTTTTTCTTCTTCCTCTGCCTACGAACATGTAAATTATTTATTTTATATCACTTTATCATGCTATACATATCGACTCTTATAATAGTTATTAATCTAGGCTTTTATTTGTAATCATTATTCAACACTATTGAAAGATACTGGTTGTAAAGGTTATAGTTATTTTTTCAATTATTCTTTGTGGTCATCTTGCTGCTTGTTTACTTAAACTCTCATAGCTCAGTATTTCCTCTGATTAGAATTTGTTTAACGTTTAGGAGACTATTTGTTTTGACTGGACCAGAGAGTGTGGCGACTTTTTATTTGTACTTACATTCTGCCCTCATCAGACATCCTTGTTTCCAAGACACATCTCTTATCTCAAATGTCTCACCCAGAAGCACACCTGTATTATATCAAACCTTAATAATAACAAACAACATTTATCATTCACTCTGACCTACACTAAATGGCCCGGTGGCAGTGAAGTCACTGGGCCTCCCTGCTTCAACTGCTGCCCCCACGACCTGACCTCCGATAAGTGGAGGAAGATAACCAAATGGAACCAAATGAAACCAAATGAAATGATTTCTGAACTAGAAACAACTATAAAAAGAACAACTATAAAACACAAATGTTTTTCAATTTTAGGAGTTAACAACCAACCAAACAAACAAACCTGCAGCGAACCACCACCAACCGCATACGCTGACACACGAATACCATTTACTGTGTTGACCAAGTGAGTCTGTCCGGAAGATTGCAAGAGAAGTCCAATTCCCAGCGTGTCATCCCGGACAAAATCCCCCAGTTGTTGCTTTTGGACCCGGTCTTCTGCTGGTCACCCTCCAGATTCGTTAGCTGACACATAAACTGGTTATGAATTAATCCCAGGCAAAGTTGCTCATTTTGATGTTTTATTACCAAAGCTTTGGGAGACCAATCTAGATACAACAACCTTTCAATCGCATTGCCTAAATTGATTTAACATTCAAACGTCAAGAGACTACTTCTTGAATCCGCAAACAGCCCCCACCCTCCCCAGATGGGACATACAGGTTCCTTGTTCAACTAAGATAAGATATTTAAGGAGTACTCCAACTTCCTACATTCCAAAGCTTCAAGGCTAACACACACACAGTTTACTTGCGAACAAACAGAAAGAGAACAAATTGAAAAACACTAGCTGCTTCAAATACTTCTTGAATCCGCAAACAGCCCCCACCCTCCCCAGATGGGACATACAGGTTCCTTGTTCAACTAAGATAAGATATTTAAGGAGTACTCCAACTTCCTACATTCCAAAGCTTCAAGGCTAACACACACACAGTTTACTTGCGAACAAACAGAAAGAGAACAAATTGAAAAACACTAGCTGCTTCAAATACTTCTTGAATCCGCAAACAGCCCCCACCCTCCCCAGATGGGACATACAGGTTCCTTGTTCAACTAAGATAAGATATTTAAGGAGTACTCCAACTTCCTACATTCCAAAGCTTCAAGGCTAACACACACACAGTTTACTTGCGAACAAACAGAAAGAGAACAAATTGAAAAACACTAGCTGCTTCAAATATGACCAGACAAAGAAATAACTCAAAAATATCGATATATGTAGATATCTATCTCCGTCATTACCTCACCCACTAGTCCTGTAAAAGGGACACCCTAAACTTACTACGAAGACAAATAAGGAAAAACAACCTGATGGCCCTCCTAGAGGCAAGGTGGAAGAACGACCAAATCAGACGGATTTATTGGTAACGACTGGAACGGACACCGACAAAGAGTATAGGATCATTAGAAGATGCAGGTGTGGGTGGGAGAAGGTGACCACCTTCAGAGCTTTGCGTATCCATCAGGGAAGGAAAAAGTGCAAAGAAGGAGGCCATTAGCAACATTTGCACTGCAACCACAGGTCAGACAAGAGGAACCCAAAGCCAGGTGGCAAACCACAGTGCTGAGGGATCCACCGTTGCTGAGGAAAGGCAGCCGGAGGACACAGGAGGGCCTTTGGTGGACACCAATGCCTCTGAAAGTGGCACTGACGAAGACGCACACAGAACACAAAGCAAGCCCAACAACCAGGAGCAAAGCCAGAGAGCAGAAAGGAAAGAACCTGGAAGGAGGCAGCTGGTCAAATGGCCTAAATCAAACGAAGTTGCGGTCTGGCAGAAGCTGGACAAGGACCTCAGCCTTATCCTGGAGCACTCACTGCGTGGTCAGGTGGAAACCAAGCTGAACCGCATTGGACACATCCTGTACGACGAATGCAGAAGCAGATTCGGAGTAGCCGCTGAAAAGCGGAAATCTGGCCCAATGCAGAAAGGAAGGAGGGAGAGAGAAATCGAGCAGTTGGCAAGGAGGCGGCGTCAACTCCGGAAACAGTGGAGGAAGGCAAGCAAGGAGGAGAAGGAGGGCCTGAAGCCACTGTGGGATGAGGTGAGGAAAGATCTTGCCGGCCTACGGAGGGCTGAGCGCATTCGCAAACCCAGAAGGCGGAAGGAGAAAGAGAGGTGCAACTTCTTCAAAAATCCCTTCAAGCATGCAAGACAGCTGTTAGAGGACAATAGAAGTGGAAAGCTGGATATTACCGAACCTGAGCTGGAAAAGTACATCAAGGAACAGTACAGTGACCCAGCAAAGTCAACTCTGCTGAGATCCCCTGTTTATGCTGCCCTCCCCAAACTCAGCGAGGTGGCAAAGGTCGTCCGGAGAGCAAGAGCTGCCTCAGCCCCAGGCCCCAATGGAATACCATACAAGCTGTATAAGTACTGCGCAGGGGTCCTGAGACATCTCTGGAACCTGCTGAGAGTGGCCTGGAAAAAACAAGTCATCCCTTCAGAGTGGAAAAGAGCAGTTACAGTTTTCATCCCAAAGGAGCAGAACTCCAGTACGATCAGCCAGTTCAGGAGCATCTCCCTCATAATTGTCGAAGGAAAAATGTTCTTCTCCATCCTGGCCAATAGGTTGACCAGCTACCTCACAAGCAATGGGTACATCGACACCAGCTGCCAGAAGGCAGGCGTGCTAGGCTTCCCAGGCTGCGTGGAACACTCTGCAGTAATATGGGAGCAGATCCAAAGGGCGAAGAGAGAGAGAGGTGACCTGCATGTCGTGTGGTTGGACCTTGCCAACGCATACGGGTCTGTCCCCCACCAACTCATCAAGTTTGCCCTGGACTTCTTCCATGTACCAGTCTGCATCAGAGCCCTGGTAGCCAAGTACTTTGGAGACCTCCAGTTGTGCTGCACTCATCAGGACTTCACAACAGGCTGGCAACAGCTGGAAGTAGGCATCGCAATGGGATGTTCAATCTCGCCCATCCTGTTCGTTTCAGCCTTCGAGATGATCCTCATAGGGGCTAGGAAGATGGTCGGAGGAGTAAAACTGCTTTCCGGAAAGAGGCTACCAGCAGTGAGAGGCTACATGGATGATATCACCACCATACTTCAGACAGCAGCATATACAACAAGACTGCTGAAGAGGATCGACGAGCTTGTGGGCTGGGGGAGGATGAAGATCAAACCCCCCAAATCATGTAGTCTGTCTATCAGGAAAGGAGTCAGAAGTGACAACATCATCTTTGTCGCAGGCGGTGAGAACGTCCCATTGCTGGCAGATCAACCTCTTCGTAGCCTGGGTCGCACCTACACAGCAGAGCTCTCTGACAGACAGATAGGGTAGACGGTGAGGAAGCAGCTCGCAGATGGCCTGGCCAAGATCAACCAAAGCCAACTCCCTGGGAAGTACAAGGTATGGTGTTACGGGTTCATTCTGTACCAAAGGGTGATGTGGCCACTGAAGATGAGCGAAATCTCCTCGTCAGTGGTAAGCAAGATGGATGGGCTAGCAAACTTGTTCATCAGAAAGTGGCTGGGACTACCAAGGTGCCTCTCAGACGTAGGCCTCTTTGGTAGGAACTCGCTTCAACTACCAATGCGATCCATCAGCCTGGGATACAAGCAAGAGAAGGCTCGGCTGGTGCTGGAGCTGAGGGAATGCACGGACCAGCTGGTGAGAGCAGCGGGCACCCACATAAGAACAGGGAGAAAGTGGAAAGCCCGAGAAGAGGTCAACACGGCAATCTGCAGGCTAAAGCACCGTGAAGTGGTCGGCAGAGTTCAGGAAGGCCGAGCAGGCCTTGGGAGTGGCAAGGCTCCCTTGTTCTGGTCAAAGGCTTCCAAAAAAAACTGGAGAGCCATGGTGGGGGCAGAAGTGGCAAGAACTGAGCAGGAATGCCTAAACATCAAAGCGGTGTCCCAGGGCCAGCAAGGTCATTGGACATTGTGGGAAACGTCTCACAGACAGGTCTATATCCTGGTCTGACCTGTGGAAGATCCCCCAAGCCAGGCTCAGCTTCCTGATCAGAGCAATGTACATTACCTTGCCTTGTCCCCAAAACCTCCACCAATGGTTTGGTGGCGTGGAGACCTGTCCCCTCTGCAACACCATCAATGTAAGCCTACAGTACATCCTGTCAGGCTGCATGACAGTGTTGTCGCAAGGCTGCTACAGATGGCGAAACGACCAAGTCTTGAGGAAGCTGGCAGAGGTGTCAGAGACCTGCAGAAAGGAGGCGAATAGCAGACCTTCCACTCCAGCCAGACATCCAATCCAGTTCGCGAGGGCTGGAGAGGGTGCCAAACCCCCCCACTGGAGATCTACTGCGAGACTCCTCTCAACAGGAAATGAGTGGAGCATGAGGGTCGACCTGGGGAAGCAGCTCCAGTTCCCCAGGGAGATCGTCGAACCATCGCTACGGCCAGACCTGGTCTTCTGGTCAGAAGCTTGCAAGATGGTTCTTCTGGTTGAGCTCACTGTCCCATAGGAGGGAGGGTTGGAGGCTGCTTATGAGCGGAAGCGAGCCAAGTACTCTGACCTGGCAGCAGAGTGCAGGGAGGCTGGCTGAGAAGCCGTCATCTGCCCTGTGGAAGTGGGGTGTAGGGGCTTCGTTGGTTCCTCAATTGCCCGCCTTCACCGAGACATTGGATGCACAGGAGTGGGGCATCGGAAAGCCATGAAAGAGCTGGCGGAGGAGGCGGACATAGGCAGCTTCTGGCTGTGGCCAAAGAGGAAGAATAAGAGTTGGGGTGCAAACACCTAGGGCATCAGCAGGGGGTGGCAGGGACACATCCCTGCCATCGCTTCGCCACCATGATACGTTCTGGGTTTAAAGGAGCGAAACGTTGATGAATGGTGGTCCCCAGCTGATGACCCGTTTATGCCCACAGAGGTGTTCAGTGTGGTGTCACAGCACACCTGTCAAAAGGCACTGGAGGAGGTGCGTCAGGCAGCAATGCCCAGCAGGAATTCCATCACCTGTATCTTAATATGTGAAACAAAACACCAGGTATGCTAATGGATGCCATTTTGCGGTCGTTATACATACACCATAGTAATACTTGTATCTCTGACTACAGTAGCCGTAATGGGCCGACAATCCATCAAGCGGTGCGGCTTCAAAGTCATACTAAAACATTTTCACAGATTTTTGAGTGCCGTGTGTAATGTTCTTTGTTTTCATTGGAAATTTTAAAGTTTTGGTGTTATTTACTGGCGTCATATTGCAGTCTACACGTATCTATTATGTGTGACAACCATTTACTTACACTTATCATTTACACCATGTAAAAAATAAAATTCCGTCAAGGTCGCTAAGCACAACTGGAATTATTCCGTATACGAGGCGCACTGTCAATTTTTGAGAAAATGAAAGGATTTTAAGTGCGCCTAATTGTCCAAAAAACACAGTAATTGAATATCCTTTTGTGTTTCCCTCTTGTTTTCATGTGGTATTATATTTTTTTGCATTTTGGTCCGGGACCCTTTGGGACTATCTGACAAGGGGTGGCACTTTCGTGACCTCTATGGTGCTTTTTTTGTGGACTTCTGGATCTGCCTCCCGGGAGCCTTTTGGCCATGGAGACCAGCTGCAGGGTCTCTGCTACACCAGAGTCTGTTTGGATGTACTGGAGGAGATGCGGATGAGAAGACAGGGCTGCGGAGCTAGCACTGAGCTACTGGGACGGAGAGGCTTCGCGGTGTCTCGACTGGGTGAGCAGGTGTCGGACACCTCAGTCACCTTGGACGTATCCTCGCTCATCCATGCGGACTGGACACTGGCCGAGAGTGGAGTCGGCTGTCTTGGTTGCCTTGTTGGGTCTGCTTCTGTCTCTGGCCATGCTCCCTCCACCCTAGCGGACAATGGCGTGGCCACCACAGTGGATATGTTTCTTTTACTTTTTATTCATAGCTGTATGTAGAAGTGTCTGGTTGTATCTGCTGCTTTAATGTCTTTAATGTCTGTCCTTTGTGTTCTTTGATGTTTGATGTTTCCCTCCTACACACATGGAAGAGGGATGTGTACTATGGCTATGAGTTGTTGTTGTTTTTTTTTTTGTTTTTTTTTTTTTTCCCTTGGCCTCAGTCTGCACCCCCACTCCAGGGCCTAGGCTAAGACCGATTTTTAAATTTTATTTTAATCTTCTATTCCCCCCCCCCCCACCCCTCTTGTTTACCTGTATGTCATCTTTTTTGTAAGGGGCGCTGGAAGCCGGCAGACCCGTCAGCGATCCTGTTCTGTCTCCCTGTAATGTTTGTCTGATCTTGAATGGGATTGTGCTGAAAATTGTAATTTTCCTGAAGGAACTCTCCTGACGGAATAAATAAAGTACTATCTATCTATCTATCTATCCTTATCCTTTGATCACGTAAAAAGCCTCATATTTCCAGGTCGTTGCTGTAGTTTCGTGTATTTAGATTTTTTTTCTAATAAATTAGAAAACTGGACTTTTTATTATCTTGTATTTTTTAACAGTTCAGGTCGAGGAAACATCCCTCAGGTTTGTTCACTGAGGTTGACATAAGCAGTTGTCAAAAAAGCATAAATTCAGAAGCTTTAGGAGAATTTTGATGATTTTAGATATTTTGCATTTCTGCAAAATGACACTTTGTTTGTTTGTGATATTTCGTTTTTATTGATTTTGACATATCCACAAAAAAGATGTTAAAAAAAAGAAAAAAAAAACATGCAAGGAATAACATTGAAGGTAATAATTAGGGATGTCCGATGGTATCGGACTGCCGATATTATCGGCCGATAAATGCTTTAAAATGTAATATCGTAAATTATCGGTATCGGCCTCAAAAAGTAAAATGTATGACTTTTTAAAACGCTGCTGTGTACTTCTCCGTGTACACAGCGGCGTTTTAAAAAGCCAATAAACCTTAAAGGCCCTTCCTTTGCGTGCCGGCCCAGTCACATAATATCTACGGCTTTTCACACACACAAGTGAATATAATTCATACTTGGTCAACAGCCACGCAGGTCACACTGAGAGTGGCCGTATAAACAACTTTAATACTGTTACAAATATGCGCCACAATGTGAACCCACACCAAACACCACATTTCGGGTGTAACACAACATAAACACAACAGGACAAATGGCCAGATACCCTTGCAGCACTAACTCTTCCGGGACGCAACAATATACACCCCCCCGAAACCCCAGCCCCCCAACTGCGCCCAACTCAACCTCCTCATGCTCTCTCAGGGAGAGCATGTCCCAAATTCCAAACTGCTGTTTTGAGGCATGTTAGAGAAAATAATGCACTTTGTGACCTCAATTATAAATATGGCAGTGCCATGTTGGCATTTTTTTTTCCATAACTTGTGTTGATTTATTTTGGGAAACCTTGTTACATTGTTTAATGCATCCAGCGGGGCATCACAACAAAATTAGGCATAATAATGTGTTAATTCTACGACTGTACATACCAGTATCGGTTGACATTGGAATCGGTAATTAAGAGTTGGACAATATCGGATATCGGCAAAAAAAGCCATTATCGGACAACCCTAGTAATAATAATACAACACGAGTAGAACTAAACAAAACATATGGACTAATTTTTCCCATACGTCTTCTCTCATCCTGTCTTCTCAGGTAGAGCGTGATCGCTAACAATAGTTTAACATTAAAAAACAGATACGGAAAAAAGACATTTTAAAGAGACGTCATGTTACGAAACAAAAGCATTTACAATTCCTCAGTAAAATAATTCAATCATAGGAGGTGAAATATTTTCTGGTGACTCGGGTGAAAGGAAAGAAAAAAGGGTTGTGTTAAATAAACTGGACTTCTTCCTGCTTCTTTTAGTACATGTGAAATTGTAAACAAGACCTATTCTCAATGTTATTATGTTCCAAACAAACTCAACCAACAAGAGGATGTCTGTCAGATTTTAAAAAAGATGTTGGTACAAACACGCGCAGTCTGATTACACCAAGATTTACTCTCATCAACAACTCGGGGAGATAAGAGGAAGGAGTTTGTGTGTGAGAGAGAGGCAGGGCCCGAAAAAAAATAATAGACTGCAAAAATCAACTCTGCAACCACCTGGGACTCAGCTCTCCTTCAGCCAGTGAGACTTGGTTGACATCACATCCGTACAAACATCACCAACAATAGTAGACTACTCAAGTAAGAGTACTGTTACTTAAGACCAGTCCGGCCCATAACATCGCATTAAAACTTAAAAATAAGGACGACTTCACATTGTTTTTTCTGTCTTACTTGGGCCAAAAATAGAACAAGCGCATTATGAAAATGTACACATTACAAATAACCCTCCATCCATCCATCCATCCATTTTCTTCCGCTTATGTCAGGTCACGGGGGCAGCAGCCGAAGCAGAGAAGCCCAGACTTCCCTCTCCCCAGCCACTTCGTCCAGCTCCTCCCGGGGGATCCCGAAGCATTCCCAGGCCAGCCGGGAGCCATAGTCTTCCCAACGTGTCCTGGGCCTTGCCCTTGGCCTCCTACCGGTCGGAAGTGCCCCGGGAGGCGTTCGGGTGACATCCTGAGCAGATGCCCGAACCACCTCATCTGTCTCCTCTCCAGCGGCTTTACTATGAGCTCCTCCATTCAGAGCTGCCATCATATCGTGGTAAAGGAGTTTGCGTGTCATAGTGATCCGAGGAGCTGTTGTCCAGGGGCTTCTATGCCCCCTTGTAGGGTCTCCCAAGACAAACAGGTCCTAGGTGAGGGATCAGACAAAGAGCAGCTCAAAGACCTTTATTACAAATACACACGCAGGGGAAAACACTTCAAGTTCACTTCAAATGGTACAGTTTCAAAAACACCATGAAAAAACCCCACTATGAACTTAAACTGTGTCTCAGTTGTTTTAAGAAGTCATTAAACTTTGTGCACTTCCTGTTTTGAATTTTCATGTTGGAAGTTCATTAAAAGGGCAAATCAAGTGTTTCCTCAAACCGTCGCATTGGTGAAATCTGCATACTGCCACAACACATTCATTTATCATCATTCAAATATTACAATTATAATACAAAAAAACAGTTATCAAAATGACACCCTAGCCGAAAATAAGGTAACATAACTAAAAACTGAACCAATGTGAACACGGTAGATTCAAGTATGAAATAAGATAGAACAAACACGACAAATGTAGAAACACACATTTTTTTCAATGAAGTTCTGGGTACGGAACTTTAACTACAAAGCTGATGGTCAAATTGACTTAAGTCTTTATATCTTACTAGTTTGGAATTTTAGCCGTTGAGTGGATGATTTACAATGAAAGTTAGCTGCTGATTGCTTATACCTGCACTGATTGGAGTTCTCCCGTCCGAAGGCAAAACCCAGTAACTCAATGTTGGTCAAAACTGAGCTGATAATAATTTTGTAGTTAATAGGTGATATGCTTTACATTAGTGTATGCGATATTGTAATTTGTTCCGTAAGTAAGATGTTACACCCATGGCAGGACCTAGCAACTACCACATAACCGCGTAGATACAACAGAAAAACCCAGTATCTCAAGGGACCAATCGGAACTTCTTTGTCAGTCGCCTTATTGAGTTTGAGTTTGAGTTTATTTCGAACATGCATATCGTCTTTAATGAGACATTTGCACGAATGGGGGCCGACGGTCAACCTGATTATGTGATATTATGGCACGAGGGGATATTTGGAAGATTGGCCCAGGACATTGCAAGCACCTTCATTAAATTTATTGTTCTTGATTCTTCCCCTTGCATACTCTTTTGGGCAGATAACTGTGGAGGTCAAAATAAAAACTGGACGCTGTACACGGCTCTTGCCCAATGTGCAAACGCAGAATGGGGCCCACCCGAGATTGTAATAAAATATCTGGAGAAAGGGCACACGTTCATGAGACCAGATTCAATCCATGGCTCAGTCGGCAAGAAAATGAAAGCTCAAGAGAACATCTATACGTTTGATGACTTTGTAGATCTTTGTAAGACAGCATCAAGATAGATTGGTTTTCCTTTGTTTTCTCAAAATCAGCTAGAAGTGAGTTATTAGGTTTTGCCTTTGGACAGGAGAGTAGTGACAGCTAATCCAGAGGGCGATTAAAGTCAGATTAAATGTCATCTTTAAACGATGTCATGTGGGCCTAATTTACACTTGACTTGCTGTTGTGACATCAAGTGGACACATTTAGAACAGCAGTTTCTTTCATTAAAAATACAGCTAATTTTTATATTTCATTTCATTTTTAGCAATTTGACACCACTGGCTCAGAGGATTCGGTTCGATCTTTCCTCAAATTATCAAATACAAAGTATTAACATTTCAGTCCAAAAACTGCACGGGGATGAGCAAAGCCAAACCTATGTATTAAGCTAACTGCCGACTGTTGGCACCATAATACCGATATTCCGTCATACATCTTAGCCGTACCTTGGTATAAAAAGTACAATGTATTAGCTTGCATTGAATAAGGCTGATGTGATGGGACACAAGTAGGGGATTTTTATCTTATTTTTGTTTCATTGCCATGCATGTCTTAGAGTGGTTTTATGGCTGTGGATTTTAATTGCATGTTTTTACACTTTGTGGCATTTGATTGTATTTATAATTTTGCTTCTTGTGGACTTTGCTTGTAGTTTAAGACGTTGCCCTTTTTAGCTTGTTGCCACTAACAACCCAGTACATATCACTTTGCCCAATCGAACGGCACCCGAAATCAGACGCACCCTCAGATAATTAGGACTGCACACTTTTCAAACGAGAGAACAGGCAAGACAGGAGGATGGATGGACAATAGCGACCAAGTGGATTCACGCAGGCTGGGAAGGAATCCCCAGGACTACACGGCAGGCCCCGCTGGCTACCGGAGCGAACCCCAAGAAGCCCACCATACGCAGGGGCAGAGGAAACTCTTCCTCCGAAGTAAGTGTTGTGTATTGTGTAGTGATGGGTTGATGAGACGTCATGAAGCGTTTCGACAGATTACGAAACTGTATTGATACTGTGTCGATACTGTGTCACTGAATACTGACATCTGCTGGATATTAAACATCCCTACAGGCAACCTATGAACCGACTCAACTGACACTGCCTTTATGACCTAGTACAGTGGTTCTCAAATGGGGGTACGCGTACCCCTGGGGGTACTTGAAGGTATGCCAAGGGGTTCGTGAGATTTTTTAAAAATATTCCAAAAATAGCAACAATTCAAAAATCCAAATAGATATATTTATTGAAAAATTACAACAATTCAAAAATCCTTTATATATGTATTGAATAATAATTCAACAAAATATGAATGTAAGTAAATACAACAATGCAATATTCAGTGTTGACAGCTAGATTTTTTTGTGGATATGTTCCATAAATATTGATGTTAAAGATTTCTTTTTTTTGTGAAGAAATGTTTAGAATTTAGTTCATGAATCCAGATGGATCTCTATTACAATACCCCATTTTAAGTTGATGATTACTTCTATGTGTAGAAATCTTTATTTATAATTGAATCACTTGTTTATTTTTCAAAGAGTTTTTAGTTATTTTTATATCTTTTTTCCCCAAATAGTTCAAGAAAGACCACTACAAATGAGCAATATTTTGCACTGTTATACAATTTAATCAATCAGAAACTGATGACATAGTGCTGTATTGTACTTCTTTATCTTTTTTTTTTCAACCAAAAATGCTTTGCTCTGATTAGGGGGTACTTGAATTAGAAAAATGTTCACAGGGGGTACATCACTGAAAAAAGGTTGAGAACCACTGACCTAGTATATACAATAATATCAACCAAGTCATTTAATTTCGTTTAGGATTATTTCATATCTTCATTTAAATGCAAATATATGTTTATCTTTTTTAGATACAGGCAATAAATAATGTGAACATGTATCATAACATAGAAATCTAAGAGAACTTGTTGTGAATGAGGATGCTTGTGGACTGGGAATAGTATTTATTTATTTATTTTTTACACATTTTTATTTAAAAAAAAAAGTTTTTCCAACGTATTAAATTATAGATTTCTAAGATTTTTCTTCTTAGTTATTATTTCACGGCGGAAATCTTTCTTTTTGCATGAGGCTGCTCCATGATCTCCGACGACAATAAAGTACAAATGACCAACGACAGAAGTGCGGTGATTGTGTTGGCAGCAGCATCTTGTTGACAGATGCGCTTCCTTATGAACATAGTTTGGTGCGCAGGCGTCAGTTCGACACAGTATGCGTATCGGTCACGTGACCGAAACAGCTCATGATCGGTCATGAAACTTTCTAAAAGCGGTACGCGCACCGACACAGGGTTTCGCTCTATGAGCTCGACGCATGCGCCGATGCATCGGTGTTGCCGGACCCATCACTGGTATTGTGGATCTGTGGTGGTGTTCAACTGTCTTGGGCTGTGGGCTTGCGGGCTCGTGTGTTGTGCGCTGCTTGTGTGGTTCTGTGTGCAAGAGCGATCGGGCCCCGTAGATCTGCAGTGACCCCCGAGAGCGGACAATTGTAATAAAGAATCCCCAGGACTACACAACACACCCCGCAGGCTACCGGAGCGAAACCCAAGAAGCAGGGGAAACCAGAGACCTGCGGAGCGAGACGGGGCGAGTACGGCCACGTAGGTCCCCCGAGAGACTGGAGCAATCAGAACCCGGACCTGCAGTGACCCCCGGGAGCGACCGATTGTAATAAAGTGTGAACAAGTATAATTATCTTTCCTTATTTTGGGACGGTTGCTCTCACTACATTGGGTTCTTACTATTTATATTTGTCTTAAAATCTCTGTCCAGCTCTCTGTCATTCATGTAATTGAATTTAGAGACTTGGGGGGTAAAACAAAATGTGGTTATTAATACATGTAATTGATCCTTTTAAAGTTGGAAGCGGAGTGAGGAATCCATCTAAAATTGCGGATCTGTGGATATCTAAAAAAAAGTGTTGGTCAGTGGAAATTCAGCACAAATTTGCTGGAAAGAAGCAAAAGTGTCAATGTTTAAAACCTTTAATGAAGTTGATCCCCAGAATTGACCGTCTTAAAAATGCACCGTCGACAAGAGACAGAAAGAAACCATGGTTAGCAGTGATGGGTGCAACACTAGAAATAATCTGTAAGCCAAAATAGCGCTTAAACTGAACCCAATTTCTGAATGAGATTCTTACAATTACATTTTTGGTAAAATAAGTAGTACAAGAGTGAATGGGAACCAGAGCTCTAAGAGATACTGGTTTAGTTGAGTCAGCCACCATAACCAGACGTAACGGCGGGGGATCGAATGCAGCCAATAAGAATTTAAGAATTCTAATGTTGGTGGCTCAACAGTAAAATCTAAGGTTCATTATTGCTAATCCTCAATGATTTGGATCTCTGCAAATATTGTTTACGTAACCTGTGAGTCTTAATTCCAAATTAAATAAAAAAATATGACTAATTTACGAAAGAACTGAGGGAGAAAAATTGGTATACATTAGAACAAATTTAACAGAGTTGAAGGGAAAATTGTGCAGAGGATATTTCTTAGCAGCAGAAAGTATAGGATATATTTCACTTTTCCCAAGTTCAATTTGTAACCAAACACATGTCCAAAAGCTTGGAGAGTACTGTCAGGTTCAAACACTGATGACATATATTAGAGAGAAGAGGCAAAGAATCAGACAGAGACAGAATTCAATTTGGACTCAATATTGAGGACAGTAGCCTGAACACTGTACCCTTAGAGATCTTAGCACGCTCTGGTGAAAAATTGTACTCTTCCTTCTTTATTTGACTTTCTCCGACCACATGACCACAACTGCTTCCAGATGGGTAGTGGGTCGTAAAACAGCGTTGCCTTTGGTTACGGAACACTTCAAAAGAAAAGGTCGTAAACAAGTTCAAAAAGAGATTCGTAAAACAGTTGAAAAAGAGGTCGCCTGTAGGGGACTCCAGTCCTGCCTCCTCCTCACTTCCACAGTCCTTGGGAAGGACAATATATTTCTGTTTAATTCCAATACATGAAAGACACAGGAACACCTTCATCTTGCTTCCCCCTCACACAGTGGAGTTTTTCAAGCCTTACTCTTGGTAGGTTCAAAGACTTCTCGCTGGTAACTGATTTCAACACAAGGTTTTTATGATGATTTAGAAACAATTACTCTAACAAGTACTTATCTGCATAGAGAGATACTTTCACCTGCGCATTGAGTCTACCTGTAATAAGTGGGGTGGTACAAAGCACTATTGACAGAGGCTCGATGGCAAGGGCAAAAAGCAATGAGCCCTGACGGGTGAAACGGTAAATATGAAAATTATCGGATCAAATATTGTTTGTCTTGACCGAGGCCTTAGGAGATTATGGATGGATGGATGGATGGATGGATGTCCTGGAGAGATACGGCTTTGGTAACAATGTTATTTCATGAATTAAATAAAATTATTACCAAAGCCGTGTCTCTCCAGGACATCCATCCATCTATCCATTTTTTACCGCTTGTCCCTTTCGGGTTCGCAGGGGTGCTGGAGCCTATCTCAGTTGCATTCAGGCAGTACACCCTGGACAAGTCACCACCTCATCGCAGGGCCAACACATATAGACATAAAATAGATGATTCCACTCCACTCGGACAAATGCCTTTTCAGCATCCATAGAAGAAGCTAATGTACCTCCAAAAAACGGGAGCCAGCGGGGGATGCGGAGGATTGATTTATGACCAGAAGTGAGGTGGGTTTAGGACCCCCCAAAGAGTGGAAGCTAAAAAAGAGGAGCCAGGGTGTTTATTTATGACCACAGGAAGTGGGCATGGCGTAAACCGGAAATAAGAACTACATGTCATATCCGGCCGCCATTTCAATTTTGTAGTTTTTCTGGTAGTAGTCCATAAGTCATGATTGCTCCAGGCTGAAAAGGGTATTACAACATGGAGTTTTTTAAAGCTTTCCGCCATTTTAGTTGTAGTACTTACAATAGTTATTCAGTTTTAAAGGTTTAATCCAGCCTCTCGAATGTAACCCATTTACAAAAGTATATTTCAATGCCAAGCTAAACCCTTGTATTACCTTATTTTAGTTGTCTTGTAATCTCAAGGCTGCTTTTGTAACTGATTTAAGTTATAACAGATATATATAATTTAATATAACTTAAATGACTTCCGGACGGCTTCGAAGCGATTCTGGACCACCGTCCGCCGCCTCAGGAAGGGGAAGCAGTGCACTATCAACACCGTGTATGGTGCGGATGGTGTTCTGCTGACCCCGACTGCGGATGTTGTGGATAGGTGGAAGGAATACTTCGAAGACCTCCTCAATCCCACCAACACGTCTTCCTATGAGGAAGCAGTGCCTGGGGAATCTGTGGTGGACTCTCCTATTTCTGGGGCTGAGGTCGCTGAGGTAGTTAAAAAGCTCCTCGGTGGCAAGGCCCCAGGGGTGGACGAGATCCGCCCGGAGTTCCTTAAGGCTCTGGATGCTGTGGGGCTGTCTTGGTTGACAAGACTTTGCAGCATCGCGTGGACATCGGGGGCGGTACCTCTGGATTGGCAGACCGGGGTGGTGGTTCCTCTCTTTAAGAATGGGGACCGGAGGGTGTGTTCCAACTATCGTGGGATCACACTCCTCAGCCTTCCCGGTAAGGTTTATTCAGGTGTACTGGAGAGGAGGCTACGTCGGATAGTCGAACCTCGGATTCAGGAGGAACAGTGTGGTTTTCGTCCTGGTCGTGGAACTGTGGACTCTCGGCAGGGTTCTTGAGGGTGCATGGGAGTTTGCCCAACCAGTCTACATGTGCTTTGTGGACTTGGAGAAGGCATTCGACCGTGTCCCTCGGGAAGTCCTGTGGGGAGTGCTCAGAGAGTATGGGGTATCGGACTGTCTTATTGTGGCGGTCCGTTCCCTGTACGATCAGTGCCAGAGCTTGGTTCGCATTGCCGGCAGTAAGTCGAACACATTCCCAGTGAGGGTTGGACTCCGCCAAGGCTGTCCTTTGTCACCGATTCTGTTCATAACTTTTATGGACAGAATTTCTAGGCGCAGTCAAGGCGTTGAGGGGTTCCGGTTTGGTAACCGCAGGATTAGGTCTCTGCTTTTTGCAGATGATGTGGTCCTGATGGCTTCATCTGACCGGGATCTTCATCTCTCGCTGGATCGGTTCGCAGCCGAGTGTGAAGCGACCGGAATGAGAATCAGCACCTCCAAATCCGAGTCCATGGTTCTCGCCCGGAAAAGAGTGGAGTGCCATCTCCGGGTTGGGGAGGAGACCCTGCCCCAAGTGGAGGAGTTCAAGTACCTAGGAGTCTTGTTCACGAGTGAGGGAAGAGTGGATCGTGAGATCGACAGGCGGATCGGTGCGGCGTCTTCAGTAATGCGGACGTTGTACCGATCCGTTGTGGTGAAGAAGGAGCTGAGCCGGAAGGCAAAGCTCTCAATTTACCGGTCGATCTACGTTCCCATCCTCACCTATGGTCATGAGCTTTGGGTCATGACCGAAAGGATAAGATCACGGGTACAAGCGGCCGAAATGAGTTTCCTCCGCCGTGTGGCGGGGCTCTCCCTTAGAGATAGGGTGAGAAGCTCTGCCATCCGGGAGGAACTCAAAGTAAAGCCGCTGCTCCTCCACATCGAGAGGAGCCAGATGAGGTGGTTCGGGCATCTGGTCAGGATGCCACCCGAACGCCTCCCTAGGGAGGTGTTTAGGGCACGTCCAACCGATAGGAGGCCACGGGGAAGACCCAGGACACGTTGGGAAGACTATGTCTCCCGGCTGGCCTGGGAACGCCTCGGGATCCCCCGGGAAGAGCTAGACGAAGTGGCTGGGGAGAGGGAAGTCTGGGTTTCCCTGCTTAGGCTGTTGCCCCCGCGACCCGACCTCGGATAAGCGGAAGATGATGGATGGATGGATGGATGGATGGATAAATGAAAAGTTTACAAACTTTTTTAAGGTACACCACTAGCTTAAAGACTAATAAAACAATCTACACACTATCTGTATTTGTTTGTTACTAGCTTCAAGACTAATGAAACAATTTGAACAATATGTTTTAACTATACGATTAGCTATAAGACTAATGAAAAAATTTAAACAATATTTGTATTTATCTACTACTAGCCATTAACTTTAACGATATCCAGTCACAGAACATGCAAAAATATAAATACATACTCACATTTGTTTGATGTATTTTGCTCAAAGTTAGGGTGCACCCCGCCTTCCGCCTGAATGCAGCTGAGATAGGCTCTAGCACCCCCCGCGACCCCAAAAGGGACAAGCGGTAGAAAATGGATGGATGGATGGATAAATAATATCGGCCTGCCGATATTATCGGTGCTTTAAAATGTAATATCGTAAATTATCGGTATCGGTTTCAAAATTATCGGTATCGGTTTTAAAAAAAGCAAAATGTCACATAATATCTACGGCTTTACACACACAAGTGAATGCAAGGCTTACCTGGTCAACAGCCATTCAGGTCAAACTGAGGGCGGCCGTATAAACAACTTAAACACTGTTACAAATATGCACCACACTGTGAACCCACACCAAACAAGAATGACAAACACATTTCAGGAGAACATCCACACTGTAACACAACATAAACACAACAGAAAAAATACCCAGAACCCCTTGCAGCACTAACTCTTCCGGGATGCTACAATATACATAACCCCCAACCTAAACCCCGCCCACCTCGACCTCCTAATGCTCTCTAAGTTAGAGCATGCCCCAAATTCCAAGCTGCTGTTTTGAGGCATGTTAAAAAAAATAATGCACTTTGTGACTTCCAAAAACATGCACCTGGGGATAGGTTGATTGGCAACACTAAATTGGCCCTAGTGTTTGAAAGTGAGTGTGAATGTTGTCTGTCTATCTGTGTTGGCCCTGCGATGAGGTGGTGACTTGTCCAGGGTGTACCCCGCCTTCCGTCCAATTGTAGCTGAGATAGGCTCCAGCGCCCCCCGCCACCCCAAAAGGGAATAAGCGGTAGAAAATAGGTGGATGGACTTCAATAATAAATATGGCAGTGCCATGTTGGCATTTTTTACCATAACTTGTGTATATTTATTTTGGAAAACCTTGTTACATTGTTTAATGCATCCAGCGGGGCATCACAACAAAATCATGAATAATAATGTGTTAATTTCACGACTGTATATATCGGTATCGATTGATATCGGTATCGGTAATTAAGAGTTGGACAATTTCAGATTATAGGATATCGGCAAAAGGCCATTATCGGACATCTTTAGTTTAAAGGGGAAACATTATCACAATTTCAAAAGGGTTAAAAAAATAAAAATCAGTTCCCAGTGACTTGTTTTATTTTTTCAAAATTTTACACCTCCCGGAATATCCCTAAAAAAAGCTTTAAAATTCTTGATTTTCACTATTTGCGATGCGACTGTCCATTTCCCTGTGACGTCATACTGGGCTGCCAATACAAACAACATAGCGGTTACCACAGCAAGATATAGCGACATTAGCTCAGATTCAGACTCGGATTTCAGCGGCTTAAGCGATTCAACAGATTACGCATGTATTGAAACAGATGGTCGGAGTATGAAGGCAGATAGCGAAAACGAAATTGAAGAAGAAATTGAAGCTATTGAGCGAATAGCCATTGACGCTATTCGGCCATAGCATGGGTGTACCTAATGAAGTGGCCCATAGCATGGCTGCCTTATTAGCATCGCCGGTAAAATGTACAGACCAAACGATCAGGACTTTCGCATCTTGTGACACTGGAGCAACTTAAATCCGTCGATTGGTAAGTGTTTGTTTCGCATTAAATGTGGGTATCTAGTTTCAAATGTACATACAGCTAGCGTATATAGCATGTTAGCATCGATTAGCATAGCATGTTAGCATCGATTAGCTGGCAGGCATGCCGTGACCAAATATGTCTGATTAGCACATAAGTCAACAACATAAACAAAATTCACCTTTGTGATTTTGTTGACTTAATCGTTGCAAATGCATCTGCAGGTTATCCATACATCTCTGTGCCATGTCTGTCTTAGCATCGCCGGTAAAATGTGAAGACACTCTGGCAAATTCAATGGGGGTCTGGCGGCAGATTTCTTGCCAGTGATGCAACTTGAATCCCTCCCTGTTAGTGTTGTTACACCCTCCGACAACACACCGACGAGGCATGATGTCTCCGAGGTTCCAAAAAATAGTCGAAAAAACGGAAAATAACAGAGCTGAGACCCGGTGTTTGTAATGTGAAAATGAAAATGGCGGTGACGTCACGTTCTGACGTCATCGCTAAAAAACCGATAAACAGAAAGGCGTTTAATCTGCCAAAATTCACCCATTTAGAGTTCGGAAACCGGTTAAAAAAATACATGGTCTTTTTTCTGCAACATCAAGGTATATATTGACGCTTGCATAGGTTTGGTGATAATGTTCCCCTTTAAAGTCATTGTTTCACTGCAAGGTGACATATAGCTCAACTGTCTTAAACACAACTATAAACATCGTAAACACATTTGCCGCAGTTTTCAGATCAAAGTGACACGATCACAATTGTTCTTATTTAGAGGAATTTTTACAGGTAGGAATCGGAGGGGTCATCACAGTTGTTGTTTTTCAAAGTTCAAAGGAACTTTCCCGGGAAAATATGGAAGGAATGGAAAAATGATCCTTTTCTATTTTAGCCAAGACAATTTCATGTCACAACATGCCTCCGCTCCACCCATTGGTCAGTGCTGGGACATCCTACTGCTATATTTAATGATTCCGCTTTCAGACCATCAACAGACGAGAGACCATCCCTTCGCTTTCAGGTCATCCATCGTGTGTAAATTTGTCATTGACATTGTCTCGCCTGCTCCATTATAAAATACTGTTTTTATATTGTCCTATTTTTAAATCTTTTTTTTATATTTCTACTAATAATATTATTTTAATACAGCCAATACTCCCGCCAAATAATGATCCTCTTCATGAGTAGATCAGATTGTCTATTGTCTCACATGCCCTATTATCAGTAGAATCAAGAGGTGATATTCTCTGATTATTCCACCTCGAGAGGCCTTCCAGATTATTGCGTTGTAAAAGTTAAAGTACCAATGATTGTCACACACACACTAGCTGTGGCGAAATTATTCTCTGCATTTGACCCATCATTCTTGATCAACCCCTAGGAGGTGATGGCAGCTGTGAGCAGTAGCGGCGGCTGCGCCCGGGGATCATTTTTGGTGATTTAACCCCCAATTACAACCCTTGATGCTGAGTGCCAAGCAGAGAGGTAATGGACCCCATTTTTTATAGTCGTTTTTATAGGGGTTTGAACTCACAACCTACCGATCTCATGGCAGACACTCTAATTTTGTTTGAGAGTAGCTCCATGGTGGCAGTTAGCTTGTTAATACCCGCACGGAAATTGGTCAACTTTCTAGCATCAGCAATAGCATCTGGCTCCAGCTATCAACGGACCCTCTGTTGGACATGAGAATGCTCTCGAATGGTTCCACAACCGCTGATATTTTCACCATGACAATGGATTTAAGATTACTTAGTTCTTATTTGTGAATTTGTTCATCTAAGTTCGCTTCAAGCTTTTTTTGCGTTTCGAGTGGCACATCCTCCTTTTGAATTTTGCCTCGTGACTGGGATAAAAACTCATTTTACCTGTGTTGTATATCTGTTGATCGTGTCACTCTCCCAGGACAGATTGATGGGTGATGAGCCAAGAAGACGCCAACGAGGAATCGTCGAACAAAAAGCTTTATTTGTTTCAGCGAGCCTCAGACTGGAACTGCAGTTTCCAGGAGAAACGGTATGGGCCTGATTACTCTTCTGATGTCCTCTCAGATCACTGTGAGTAAGTACACTTTACACGAAGACCCCCACTCTTTGTAATTCTCGCCTTGGAGCCAGGCTTTCTGGACATAGCCCAGTTTGTCGTTTGGCCAGTCAATTAGTTTGAGTCGGGTGACCTCAAACCCTTATCCAACATCTACCAGATGTTGCTAATGTTTTGATTATCACTCTTAAAATCCAAGCCTGCATTCCTTTAGTATTCCAATTGTCCTGGGGACAGAAGCCACCACTATCTAGCTATCTAGGGCCATATTTCCTTAGTAGAACAGTCCTCTAAAGCAGTGGTTCTCCAATGGGGGTACGTGTACCCCTGGGGGTACTTGAAGGTATGTCAAGGGGGTACTTGAGATTTTTTTTTTTAATTCTAAAAATAGCAACAATTCAAAAATCCTTTCTAAATATATTTATTGAATAATACTGTTATAACACACACACATTCCGTGCTCCCCTCTACTGCGGGAGCGCTCAGAAGCTCCGCTGGGAGCACCCGACACGCCCACGCGCTTGTCAGGCAGACCGCGCCCACACTCCGCCGCAGCCAGAGGCAATCAACACCTGACACACCTGGCTTGGATGAAGGATGGCAGTATTAAGACCTTCGACGCTGACTCATCGTCGTCGGAACGTAAATCTGCTAGCCTGCCTGTGTCTCCACTGTTGCTGTTTACCTCCACTGCTGTTTTTCCCTCCTGGACCTAGTTTGCTCTCCCCGATCCTTGACCCCGTTTTGGACTTTTGGAAATTCTCTCTCCTGCCTTTGACCCCCGCTCGGACCTCGGAATTCCCCTGGCTTCTTCCCCCTTGAACTTGGACGCGGAACACCCAACACGCACCTCAACAAACATTACGGTATTTACGTATGGTAAATTAAACACATAGTCTTCCATGCAAACACATAGTAGCATACACACTCCATGTAATCCATCCATCCATCCATCCATCTTCTTCCACTAATACGAGGTCGGGTCGCGGGGGCAGCAGCCTAAGCAGGGAAGCCCAGACTTCCCTCTCCCAAGCCACTTCGTCCAGCTCTTCCCAAGGGATCCCGAGGCGTTCCTAGGCCAGCCGGGAGACACAGTCTTCCCAACGTGTCCTGGGTCTTCCTCCTACGAGTTGGATGTGCCCAAAACACCTCCCTAGGGAGGCGTTCGGGTGGCATCCTGACCAGATGCCCGAGCCACCTTATCTGGCTCCTCTCAATCTGGAGGAGCAGCGACTTTACTTTGAGCTCCTCTCGAATGGCAGAGCTTCTCACCCTATCTCTAAGGGAGAGCCCCGCCCCCCCGGCGGAGGAAACTCATTTCGGCCGCTTATACCCGTGTTCTTATCGTTTCGGTCATGACCTAAAGCTCATGGCCATAGGTGAGGATGGGAACGTAGATTGACCGGTAAATTGAGAGCTTTGCCTTCCGGCTCAGCTCCTTCTTCACCACAATGGATCGATACAACGTCCGCATTACTGAAGCCGCCGCACCGATCCGCCTGTCGATCTCATGATCCACTCTTCCCCCAGTCGTGACCAAGAGTCCTAGGTACTTGAACTCCTCCACTTGGGGCAAGGTCTCTGTGACGGACTTCCTGCCGCCGTCACCGTGTGGGTTGCCATGACACTGAATGCAGGACGCGTCATAACAGGTTTGACAATTTATTATTTCAATAATGTCATTTCCTTGCCATTTGATCGCGCCACTTTCTGGCTCGCTGGCGCTCCCGGGTTGACGTCGCACACCTTTCGGTGCCCGCTGGGTGCGTCTGCTGCGGGGCCTCATCCTCGTCTGTGTCTCGTTCGTTGTCCTCGTTGTGCTTGTGGTCGGTCGTCTCTGGTGGTTCCTTCTCCTTTTCCTCCCCCTCCATCGTGCCCCCTTCGCCTCTCTTATAATCTAGGAGCAGATGCGCAGATTGTGAGCCGGTGTGTGTCTTACGCACCTGACTCCGATTGCCGTTCTTGTGCCGCTCCGCGTGCGTCACGCCTCTCCTCGCCGCCGCATACCCCGCCTCCTGGCCTTCCTTCTGGTCCAGAACGCCTCTGTCCGCCCGCTGTCTCTCCACAGTCTCCTCCCCAAACCGGAGATGGCACTCCACCTTTTTACGGGCAAGAACCATGGATTCGGACTTGGAGGTGCTGATTCTCATTCCGGTCGCCTCACACTCGGCTGCGAACCGATCCAGTGAGAGCTGAAGATTCCGGCCAGATGAAGCCATCAGGACCACATCATCTGCAAATCCCGCGGCCACCAAACCGGAACCCCTCTCCACATAATCATAAAGAACTAAATAAACCTGTTGAGCTTGACATCCCGTTGTTGTGCCGTCTCCTTCTCCAGTCTTACATAACAAATACTTCAACAAAATATGAATGTATGTTCATAAACTGTGAGAAAGAATACAATGTAATATTCAGTGTTGACAGCTAGATTATTTGTGGACATGTTCCAAAAATATTAATGTTAAAGATTAATTTTTTTGCGAAGAAATGTTTAGAATTAGGTTCATGAATCCAGATGGATCTGTATTACAATCCCCAAAGAGCACACTTTAAGTTGATGATTATTTCTATGTGTAGAAATCTTTATTTATAATTGAATCACTTGTTTATTTTTCAACAAGTTTGTAGTTATTTTTTATATATTTCTTACCAAATAGTTCAAGAAAGACCACTACAAATGAGCAATATTTTGCACTGTTGTACAATTTAATAAATAAGAAACTGATGACATAGTACTGTATTTTACGTCTTTATCTATTTCTTTCAACCAAAAATGCTTTGCTCTGATTAGGGGATACTTGAATTAAAAAAAAATGTTCACAGGGGGTACATCGCTGAAAAAAGGTTGAAACCCACTGCTCTAAAGGATTCTGTGACCAAATACACATACATGCTAGTTCACAATCATATAAGAAAATGTTACACAGTATAATTTACCACATCTGCACACTGCTTCTGCTGCTTCCTGTCCATCCACATGACGAGAACACAATCATCTGTGCCATTACACCCGAATGTAAAAAATGATGAGGTAAACAATACTATAAAAAAAATGTTGTTGTTTTTTTTTTAATGCAAACCCCTTTGACTCACTTTGTAGCCACGTCTGATTGCACTTTTAAGTAATAAACAATAGTAATGCCACCAACAGGACTTGCTGATGTGTTGTCATCTCAAGCAGATTCCCTGTAGTAAATAATAAACAATTTGTAATTGATGTTTTTTTGTTCTTATTAACAGATTCAAACTTAAACCAAAAATGCAAAAGCATCCACGGATAAAAGAACAATATTGAACATGCGCGCTGTTATCAAAGACACTTATTAGTGCCATAAATATTGTTTGTCTTGCTGGAAGATGATTTATTTTGGTGAGTGCAGCACTGAGAGAAGCTCCAGCACTCCGAGAGCAATAACTGTTGACTTCAAGTAATGGAGCCGCAATGTGTTATGATGCATATGTGTTCATGAATGCACACTTAATGTGTTTCATTATGATGAGTCAATATGAGATGTGGGGACAGGGGACAAGTTAACAATGTGGAAGCTTGAGAGCCAAGGTGCTCCGCAGTTAGACATTACTAACAACATAATAACACAATTGTATTGATGCACAGTATTGTGTCATCAATACAAACTCGGGAGAATACTCTTGATATTCTCACAGGGAATGAAAAGGTTTGTGGTAAAATGTCATAGGAAGCGGTTTGTCTTTTTGTTTTTTTATAAGCTGTCATATTGTTGCATATTATTATATTGTTAAGTCAGATGAAAGTGTCTGCTGCAGTGCAGGTTTACTTTACAAAAGAGAAATCTGTCACATTATTTGTGTTTAACTTTGTTTAATGTTTGGATTTATTCATGGCGCAACCAGACTGGATCAGGAGGGGATAGAGAGAAGACAAAGAAGAGAGAGACAACAATATAACTGTTGTGGGACATGCGCATTCTGCGTCTCTCTCCGCTGCGAGTCCAACCAGAGGACCCGCCGACAGCGCACTCCAGACACGCCCCCGCATTCATCAAGCGGACCGCGCCCACTCTCCGCCGCAGCCGGCTGCAGGACACACCTGTGACTGACGATGAGCAGCATAAAAGACCAGTGGACACAGGGATCCGGGCGGGAACTTAGTTCCAAATGCGTACCGTAAGCAATCACCCTGCTTTATGCAAACCTGCTCTCCCTGTGCCCTGTACCTCTACGTGTTCTCAGTGTCTTCTCCCGTGTCCCCACAGAATCCTCCGTCGCCCGCAAGGTGAGCTGTGCGTCTCACTCTTTTCCCTGGATCTCCCTCTGGATTCTGACTGCCTCCTTTGTACCTCGACTCCTCGCTCGTTTGACCTGAACCCTCTGCCTGCCCCACGGACTTCCGCGTTCTCTTTTGTCAACACTTGGGTAAAACACACTTCAGTTAATTAACACACTTAGACTAACACCATACACTCTAGAGTTTTTGCCACGCTCCATTTACTTAGTATGTTTTCTGTTGATTGATTATTACATATATATACATTTGTTAATATAGATATATATATATATATATATTTTAATAAATCTTTGGACATACTGCCACCTGGTGTCCGTTTGCCGTCACGTCCTCCTTAGTAAACCATAACAGTAAGTTCCCGCCAGAAAAATTAAATAGTAGGACCTGACGGCACAGTATTTTTTGTTGTTGTTGTTGTTTTCATAGCCCCCAGTGACTTTAGCTCTGTCCCAGTGACTTTTTGTTTGTTTTTTTTTGGTTTTCTCAACTTTCCTCCTTCCTTTTTGCCCCTGTCACGATGTCTTTTTCCTCCACCATGGACAATTTTTATAGTCCTCAACACTCCGTCAAGGGACTGTTTAATTTCAATACGGGGAGGGATGAATTTGCCCGGCGCCTGGCCACCCACCTCCCACCCTTAGTGACAATTCCTCAGTCAGCTGGAGGCGTTTGGCATCCGCGTTCGGAAGGGGGGGATAGTGCTGGTGACTGTGCTGATGTGGTGGCGCATCTACACCCAGCCAGGCAAACCCCTGCCATACCTATACCATCTGTTTTTCATTTTTGTACTGGTGGCTGTGCTAATGTGGTAGCACAGCTGCAACCAGACAGACTTCCCCCTGCCCGAGATATCCCACCTATCTTCCGTTTTTCCCAGCCGCAGCCACCAGTCCCCTGGCTAGCCTTCAAGCTAGTACCTGTCCCGAAGCTAGCGCCTGAGCTAGCACCAGCCCCTCGACTAGCCCCCGAGCTAGCACAAGACTCACAGCCAGCCCCCGAGCTAGCGTCAGTCCCCGAGCCAGCCCCCGAGCTAGCGTCAGTCCCCGAGCCAGCCCCCGAGCTAGCGTCAGTCCCCGAGCCAGCCCCCGAGCTAGCGTCAGTCCCCGAGCCAGCCCCCGAGCTAGCGTCAGTCCCCGAGCCAGCCCCTGAGCTAGCGTCAGTCCCCGAGCCAGCCCCTGAGCTAGCGTCAGTCCCCGAGCCAGCCCCCGAGCTAGCGTCAGTCCCCGAGCCAGCCCCCGAGCTAGCGTCAGTCCCCGAGCCAGCCACAGAGCTAGCGTCAGTCCCCGAGCCAGCCCCCGAGCTACCCCCAGTCCCCGAGCCAGCCCCCGAGCTACCCCCAGTCCCCGAGCCAGCCCCCGAGCCAGCAGCCGTCCCCGAGCTAGCCACCGAGCTATCCCCCGAGCCAGAGGCAGTCCCCGAGCTAGCCCCCGAGCCAGCACCAGCCTCTCGGCTAGCACCAGCCCTTTGGCAAGCCCCTGAGCTAGCACCTGTCCCCAGGCTAGCCTGTGAGCTAGCACCCATACCCAGGCTGGCCCTGACCTCCGCCCCTCAGCCAGTAGCACTGGCTTCAGCTCCTCAGCCATCTCCTCGTGTCCGGCGGGCTGCAGCACGGCGCCGCCCACCTCCTTGTGTCCGGCGGTCCTCACTACAGTGCCGTCCACCTCCTCGTGTCCGGCGGCCCGCACCAGGGAACCATTCGCGCCCGCCTTACCGACGGCCAAGACGTCGACCGTTCTTTGGTCGTCCACTTCGCCGGCCGCAGCGGCGGTCCACCCGACGCCGCCACCAGACTTGTCCCCGATGGCTTCTGAGACACTTGGGCTGGCGACCCACCACCAGTTCACCCCTCCACCCTCCCTTGATTTTTGTTCCTGCTTTTGGGGGTGTTCAGATTCTAGGACATCTGGAATCTGTCCATAGGGGGGGGATACTGTTGTGGGACATGCGCATTCTGCGTCTCTCTCCGCTGCGAGTCCAACCAGAGGACCCGCCGACAGCGCACTCCAGACACGCCCCCGCATTCATCAAGCGGACCGCGCCCACTCTCCGCCGCAGCCGGCTGCAGGACACACCTGTGACTGACGATGAGCAGCATAAAAGACCAGTGGACACAGGGATCCGGGCGGGAACTTAGTTCCAAATGCGTACCGTAAGCAATCACCCTGCTTTATGCAAACCTGCTCTCCCTGTGCCCTGTACCTCTACGTGTTCTCAGTGTCTTCTCCCGTGTCCCCACAGAATCCTCCGTCGCCCGCAAGGTGAGCTGTGCGTCTCACTCTTTTCCCTGGATCTCCCTCTGGATTCTGACTGCCTCCTTTGTACCTCGACTCCTCGCTCGTTTGACCTGAACCCTCTGCCTGCCCCACGGACTTCCGCGTTCTCTTTTGTCAACACTTGGGTAAAACACACTTCAGTTAATTAACACACTTAGACTAACACCATACACTCTAGAGTTTTTGCCACGCTCCATTTACTTAGTATGTTTTCTGTTGATTGATTATTACATATATATACATTTGTTAATATAGATATATATATATATATATATTTTAATAAATCTTTGGACATACTGCCACCTGGTGTCCGTTTGCCGTCACGTCCTCCTTAGTAAACCATAACAATAACAGCATTATCTGTTATATTAGATACAGACTCTACACATATTATACAAGTATTCATAAAATACAAAATAGTGAAATAAACAGTAATATTGGAGCGCATGTGGTTGTCTGCATGCCCCCACGCGACCCTGAGAGGGACAAGCGGTAGAGAATGGACAGATGGATAACAATAATCATTAGAATATTGCGGTGATCTTGAGCCAACAAGAGATTGGTCTACGGCATGGGTGTCAAATTCTGGCCCGCGGGCCAAATTTGGCCTGTCGTGTGATTTAATTTGGCCCTTGAGGCAATGTCAAATCAACATTAGAGCTGGCCCGCCGCTGTAACACCGCATTCACCGCTAATACTCTTATTTGCCAACCCTCCCGATTTTCCCGGAAGACTCCCAAAGTACAGTGCCCCTCCCAAATTTCATCCCGGACAACAATATTGGGGGTGGGCTTCAAAGGCATTGCCTTTGGCGTTCTCTACAATCTGTCGTCACGTCCACTTGTCCTCCATACAAACAGCGTGCCGTCCCTGTCACATAATACATGCGGCTTATACACTCACTCTAGTGAATGCAAGGCATACTTGGTCAACAGCCATACAGGTTACACTGAGGGTGGCCGTTTAAACAACTTTAACACTGTTACAAATATGCGCCACACTGTGAACCCACACCAAACAAGAATGACAAACACATTTCGGGAGAACATCCGCACCGTAACACAACATAAACACAACAGAAGAAGTACCCAGCATCCGTTGCAGCACTAACTCTTCCCGGAAGCTACAATATACATCCCCCGCTATCACCAAACCCCGTCCACCTCAACCCCGCTGCCGAAAAGAGGCATTTAATTTGTATTTAAATTTTGATATGCCATTGATATTTTTTGATTATTATTATTATTTGAAACTCGATTGTGCATGTCACTATAAAGTTATATAAGCCTTGCTTGTTCAATATTCAATGCAAAACTTGTTTGGGTCCCTATTAAAAGGTTAATTTGTTCAACCTCGGCCCGCGGCTTTGTTCGGTTTTAAATTTTGGCCCACTCTGTATTTGAGTTTGACACCCCTGGTCTACGGCTTGGTTGGATATGGAAATGACACACAACACCAATCACATCATACGGTAACATCAAATATAAAACATCATACACGTCATCATAAAAGACACACTCTGAGAAATGTTTACTAAATTAGGGAAGGCATGCAAGAGCAGGCGCGTCAAACCTCTGTTTCGGTGAGGGCTACGTCTCAGTTCTCACAGGGCTTCTTAATAATATGGAATAATATGACTATTGAAGGCCTACTGAAACCCACTACTACCCACCACGCAGTCTGATAGTTTATACAACAATGATGAAATATTAACATTGCAACACATGCCAATACGGCCTTTTTAGTTTACTAAATTGCAATTTTAAATTTCCCGGGTGTTTCGTCTTGAAAACGTTGTGTAATGATGACGTGTACGCAAGACGTCACGGGTTTTTAGGAAGTATGAGCGCTGCACACACACACACAGCTAAAAGTCGCCTGTCTGCTTTAACGGCATAATTACACGGTATTTTGGAGATCTGTGTTGCAGAATCTTTTGCAATTTGTTCAATTAAAATTGGAGAAGTCAAAGTAGAAAGATAGAGTTAGGATTCCTTAGGTGATTCCTTGTTTAAAATTCCTGGAGGTGAAACTTTACTATGGGTCAGAGCGCGGTCAAGCGAACACGAATCACGGCGGAATGTCAACCAGCAGGTTTCGGTCAGAAATTTGTGGTTAAAAAGTCGCTTCTTACCGGAGAAAAGCAGAGCTTTTGCCGTCCATAGCTGCCGTAGACTCCCTTGAGACATTGACGTCAAGACTCCCGTGGAGACACACCTCCGACTATCAGGTAATATTCATCTCACTAAAACACTAGCAACACAATAGAAAGATAAGGGATTTCCCAGAATTATCCTAGTAAATGTGTCTAAAAACATCGGAATCTGTCCCAATGCAATCGCGTTTTGTTTTTTGTTTTTTTTCTAGTCCGTCGCTATCAATATCCTCAAACACGAATCATTCATCCTCGCTCAAATTAATGGGGAAATTGTCGTTTTCTCGGTCCGAATAGCACTTTTTGTTGGAGGCTTTCATTAAAATCAATGTGAATATGTGAGGAGCCCCCACACTTGTGACGTCATCGTCTGCGACTTCAGGTAGAGGCAGGGCAATTCTCTTAGAACCGAAAGTTGCGAACTTTATTGTGGATGTTCTTTACTAAATCCTTTCAGCAAAAATATGGCAATATCGCGAAATGATCAAGTATGACACATAGAATGGACCTGCCATCCCCGTTTAAATAAGAAAATCTAATTTCAGTAGGCCTTTAATGTACAAAACCCAAAACCAGTGTGTGGAGAGACGGAGCCAACAAGCTGACGGCGGGATAGGACAAACAGCGGTCCTAACCGAGATGGCGGCCAGGAGGCGGAGCATGCCGCGGAACAGAAAGGCAGGGCGCACTTGGAGCGACGCCGCAGCAATCCGAGTCCGGTGCGTAAACGACACACCTGCTCTCAATCCCTGCATCTTCTGCTGCAGAATAAAAGGGGCGAAGGAGAAGCGATCATGGCAGAAGAAGTAGTAGGAGACAACCAGACGGAAGACTAGACACGTGAGCAGACGAGCGAGAACCACCGAGAGCCACGGAGCGACGAAGAACAGCACAGGAAGGAAGACGTGGACGACTGAAAAGGAGACCGGCTCGAGCAGTGAAGGAGGAGCTGAAAGAGCGACCAACTGACACTGCAAGCAGCTTTATTGAAATAATAAAGAGTCAAACCTGTGCGTCCACGCAACCCACACGATGGCGGCAAGAGACCGTTCACACAGTGAAGTTGGCACATTGTGTAAATGGTAAATAAAAACAGAATACAACAATTTGCAAATCCTTTTCAACTTACATTCAATTGAATAGACTGGAAAGATAAGATATTTATTGTTCGAACTGAGAAACTCTTTTTTTTTTTGCAAATAATCATTAACATCATTTCTCCCACTCTCCCAACCGGTAAGGCGCAGTTGGGAGAGTGGCCATGTCAGCAACCTGAGGGTTCCTGGTTCAATCCCTACTTTCTACCAACCTAGTCAAGTCCGTTGTGTCCTTGAGCAAGACACTTCACCCTTGCTCCTGATGAGTCGTGGTTCTGGCCTTGCATGGAAGCTCCCGTCATCAGTGTGTGAGAGTGGAAATAGTGTCAAAGGTAAAAAAAAAAACGCTACCCATTTAACATAGAATTTAATGGCAGCAATACATTGCAAAAAAGTTGTCAGAGGGGCATTTTTACCACTGTGTTACATGGCCTTTCCTTTTAACAACACTCATTAAACGTTTGGGAACCGAGGAAACCAATTTTTGAAGCTTTTCAGGCGGAATTATTTCCCATTCTTGCTTGATGTACAGTCTAAGTTGTTCAACAGTTCGGGGTCTCCGTTGTATTTTAGGCTTCATATTGCGCCACACATTTTCAATGGGAGACAGGTCTGGACTACAGGCAGGCCAGTCTAGTAGCCACGCTGTTGTAATATGTGCAGAATGTGGCTTGGCATTGTCTTGCTAAAATAAGCAGGGGCGTCCATGAAAAAGACGGCGCTTGGATGGCAGCATATGTTGTTCCAAAACCTGTATGTACCTTTCAGCATTAATGGTGCCTTCACAGATGTGTAAGTTACCCATGCCTTGGGCATTAATACACCCCCATACCATCGCAGATGCTGGCTTTTGAACGTTGTGCCTATAACAATCCGGATGGTTCTTTTCCTCTTTGTTCTGGAGGACATGACGTTCATAGTTTCCAAAAACAATTTGAAATGTGGACTCGTCAGACCACAGAACACTTTTCCACTTTGCATCATTCCATCTTAGATGAGCTCGGGCCCAGTGAAGCCGGCGGCGTTTCTGGGTGTTGTTGATAAATGGCTTTTGCTTTGCATAGTAGAGTTTTAACTTGCACTTACAGATGTAGCGAGGAACTGTAGTTACTCACAGTGGTTTTCTGAAGTGTTCCTGAGCCCATGTGGTGATATTCTTTACACATTGATTTTGCTTTTTGATGCAGTACAGCCTGAGGGCTCAAAGGTCACGGACTCTCCACTCACGTGCATTGATATCTGCAGATTCTCTGAAACTTTTGATGGTGAAATCCCTGAATTCCTTGCAATAACTTGTTGAGAAATGTTGTTCGTAAACTGTTTGACAATTTGCTCATGCATTTGTTCACAAAGTGGTGACCCTCGCCCCATCCTAGTGGGTGAATGACTGAGCATTTCATGGAAGCTGCGTTTTTACCCAATCACGGCACCCACCTGTTTCCAAATAGCCTGTTCCCCTGTGTAATGTTCCAAATAAGTGTTTGATGAGCATTCCTCAATTTTCTCAGTCCTTTTTGCCATTTGTTACAGCTTTTTTGAAACATGTTCCAGGCATCAAATTCCCATCCATCCATTTTCTACCGCTTATTCCCTTTGGGGTCGCGGGGGTCGCTGGTGCCTATCTCAGCTACAATCGGGCGGTAGGCGGTGTACACCCTGGACAAGTTGCCACCTCGTCGCAGGCATCAAATTCCAAATGGGCTAATAATTGCAAAAAATTAAGTTTCCCAGTTCGAACATTGAGTATCTTGTGCTTGCAGTCTATTCAATTGAATATAAGTTTAAACAGATTTGAAAATCATTGTATTTACCATTTACACAATATGCCAACTTCACTGGTTTTGGGGTTTGTAGTTAACAGCTTCCCACATGCACATATACAGTAGATGCAAGACACACATACAATGGTTGGTTTGTTGAAAATTATTAGAGCAGTCCACGCAATGTAAAATAATGCAAGTAAATTGACAGAATTTTCTAATAAATTCCCAGTTTTTAATTTGGGTTTTATTTTTAACAATGTGTGTTGTACATGCTACTTGTCTTGTCCGTGTACTTTTAGCCTTTTTTCAGTGTTTAGTAATTGTTGAATATCTTAAAGCACAGCTTAATATTGGCAATCATAAATCATGAAGCATTTAGTACAATGTCAACAAAGCTTTCTATTACATTCTTAACTAATTCTAGATTATGGCTGGCTTCATCAGGGGTCACCAACCTTTTTGAAACCAAGAGCTACTTCGTGGGTACTGATTAATGCAAAGGGCTACCAGTTTGATACACACTTAAATAAATTGCCAGAAATAGCCAATTTGCTCAATTTACCTTTTAAGTCTATGTTATTATTAATAATTAATTATATTTATCTTTGTGAAAACACTGATCATCTTAAGATTTCTCACAATAGATATATATAGAAACAGATAAATATCAATATGCAACATTTTATTTTCATATTTTTTTCTAAGTGCACATTTTTCAAAACTGAACATTTTCAAATGATCACTTTTAAGACACTCTTTCGAAATCACAATATCCCATTTTAACTAGCCAGCCACTAACGTTTTTTTAACAAATCATGAATTACTTTTTAACATGTTTGTACAAATAATAACTCACGTAAAATACAAAAGTCAACTCTCAAATTTTTAAATAAATCATGTAACACTTTGAACTGGACACCAAATTTGTTATCTGTTTCTTTGTCAGTTAGTGGGAAGCCTGGAATTGCATGCTGTTAACTAGTGTGTTGTACTCTTGTGTGTAACTTGACACTGCAACTCTGAGTGAGTCTTGCAAATGTGCATCAGTGAGGCGTGTTCTGTGTTTGTTGTTGATGAAGTTCATGTCAGAAAAGGCTGATTCACAAAGATAAGTTGAACCAAACAGGCTTGCAACCTTCATAGCTGCTGTACTTTTCTGTGTCAACAAGTCACCAAAAGTTTGGTGAAGCCTGGTGGGCTTTAAATTTTAAATTGTCAGGAAAGAAGAGGAATGAATTTAAAAGGTAAAAAGGTATATGTGTTTAAAAATCCTACAATAATTTTTAAGGTTGTATTTTTTCTCAAAAATTGTCTTTCTGAAAGTTATTAGAAGCAAAGTAAAAAAAATACATGAATTTATTTAAACAAGTGAAGACTAAGTCTTTAAAATATTTTCTTGGATTTTCAAATTCTATTTGAGTTTTGTCTCTCTTAGAATTAAAAATGTCGAGCAAAGCGAGACCAGCTTACCCGTAAAAAAACACAATTTTAAAAATAGAGGCAGCTCACTGGTAAGTGCTGATATTTGAGCGATTTTTAGAACAGGCCAGTGGGCTACTCATCTGGTCCTTACGGGCTACTTGGTGCCTGCGGGCACCGCGTTGGTGAACCCTGATCTAATATGTAAAACATGTGTAAACTATTGTATGAGTGCAATAGGAAAAGCCCATGTGTTTAATGTGCATTTTAATTTGAATTCCAATCTTTTAAAGTTGTTCTTTGGGTGGAATAAGAAAATATGTTTAATTATAGGTTTGATCATACATGATCTGATAAAATTCAGCCATTTTTTGTGTTCTCCTTTATTTTGAAAACCATCAAAAAGCATGGGAATACATAACAATATACATTTTGGTGTCGGTAAAAGTATCGGTGGGACGTATGTGCTTACCTGCCGGAACGTAAACTATGCAGTGATGTATTAAGTGGCGTCCCAGTTTCTAGGAAAAATTACAATGTTGCGATCTGCTGCTCAGATCTTCACGTGTTTGTTTTTTCATTCTCAGTCTGACCCGTTTATTTCCTGTTTTTGTCCATCACTATGGTTACACATCAGTCCACCTGTTAGTCTCGCCCCGCACACCTGCTACTAATTTTCACCCTCCTATTTAAGCTCACCTTTTCTGTTTACTCATTCTCGGATCCTAATTTGCCCACGCGCATCAGTGACGACTCTCATCATTCGTATGTATTTTCTCGCTAGCTCTCACGCCAAGCCACTTTATTGTCTAGCTTTCATGCTAAATGTTTTGTTTACTCTTTTGTGTCCTCGTACCAAGTTTTAGTTTTCCTTGTTTTATCCTAGCTTTCACGCTAGCGTCTTTTGTTTACTTTTTCTCTTTACACCAGTATTTTTGTTCATAGACTTTTGTTATTAAATACCCTTTATCTTACCTATGCTGTGTTCTGCTTCGACGCATCCACGGGAAAACCACACCGGCATTACCATGCCGAAGAAGAGTCTTCACAGTAGGATCCGAGCATTAAAAAGTTTTTCCGCGTCTGGCAACCACGAGGAGACTTTCGACGAAGGCACATGGAGGGTATTCCGAGCGATGGAGGCTGAAACTCTCCGATGCAATCCAGACGAAAGCATGATGTGGGACCTGGAGGGAAAACTGGTTCCGATCGATGCTTCCGGGAGCGGTGAGTTTCCCTCCCGCAGCGCTCGCGCTCGTCCGCGTAGGCGGAAGCCGCGAAGTATGGCTTCGTCGGGCGACAGTGACTTGCCCACTCCATGTCTCCCTCCTCACGAACACAGCAACCTACAGTCAGCACACAAAACCCCTACACCATTGTTTGGGGACCCAATAACACACTTTGCTAACAGTTTTACCGACTGGGCAAATTCCCAACTTGTGTCCCGCGCAGATGACGTCATTTCGTCGACGCCCCCCGGTAACGCAAACCCGTCTTCCGATGATGACGTCATCAACAAGGAATTTTTTGGGGAAGATTCGTTTTCTCAGCCATTTTCAAATGACAATAACATTAATAATAAGATACAAAAGTATCAGGATATTTTTTCTTATTATTCTAGTCAACCTCAGTCACCTAGTTTTTCTTCTAACCCACCGTTTAAACCTCATTCTCTGCCCAAGTCCAAGGTTTTTTCTCCCTTTTCAAAGGGACACTCTGGACAATATAGAGGGGAGGGGTCTGCCCGCCTCCAAACCTCCCACCACCCTCCCTTATGGTCAGTCCCTGACCACAGGGAACGGGTCTGGGATTCCCGTCTGGAGGGGGGGGCTACGGCCTATAGCTGTGTTGCGGAGGTAGGGCAGACGCTACCTCTTCTTAAAACTGCTAAACAAAAACCTCCATGTAGGCCACCTTTACCTGTTTTTCGGCCCGCTAAACGCTTAGCTCCTCCTAGTAGACCTCCTCCACCTGTGTTTCCCCCGGCCAAGTCTCAAGGGCCTTGTAGACCTCCTCCACCTGTTTTTCCCCCGGCCAAATCTCAACGGCCTTGTAGACCTCCTCCACCTGTGTTTCCCCCGGCCAAGTCTCAAGGGCCAAGTAGACCACCACCGGTGTTTACCCCTGTTATACCACTACGGCCTCCTAGACCTCCACCGGTGTTCTCCCCGGTCAAGTCACGCCCTCTTAGACCTCCTCCACCTGTGTTCCGTCTGTGCCCTAGTTCTAGTTTTAGTCACAGTCTCTCTCAGAGTTCGAGTCCCAGCCTTCTTCGTAGCCCATGCTCTAGTCCTACTCGTAGACCGACTTGTAGACTGAGTCGTAGTCCAAGTCCTGGTCCGAGTTTCCGTTCTGATTCTAGTTGTAGTCCTAGTCTTTCTCGTAGTCGTCGTAGTCCTAGTTCCACTCGTAGACTGATCCGTAGTCCGAGTCCGGTCCCGAGTCTTGTTTCTTGCCTTTGTAATATTAGTACTGATTCCCCTCGTGGTCTTAGTCCGAACCCTAGTCCTTACCCAAGTTCTTGTCCGAGCCCCAGTGTTACTGTAAGTCCTAGTCTTTGTCCTAGTCCTTGCCCGAGCACCAGTTTGATTGTTAGTCCCAGTCCTTGCCCAAGCCCTAGTTTGACCGTTTGTCCTAGTTCTTGCCCAAGCCCTGGTATGACTGTAAGTCCTGGTCGTTGCCCAAGCCCTTCTCAAAGCACTAGTGTGATTGTAAGTCCTGGTCCTCTCTCAAGTCCTTGCCCGAGTCCTAGTGTTTGTCTTATCACTCATCATAGTCCTAGTCCTGCTCACAGCCAGTCCCCTAGTTCTCCTCGGCAGACCCCTGTGCCTGCTCCTCGGCTGAAGCCGACTCCTGCTCCTCGGCTGAAGCCGACTCCTGCTCCTCGGCTGAAGCCGACTCCTGCTCCTCGGCTGAAGCCGACTCCTGCTCCTCGGCTGAAGCCGACTCCTGCTCCTCGGCTGAAGCCGACACCTGCTCCTCGGCTGAAGCCGACACCTGCTCCTCGGCTGAAGCCGACACCTGCTCCTCGGCTGAAGCCGACACCTGCTCCCAGTCTGGTTCTCACACCAGCACATGACTCTGACCTGGTTTTCACGCCAGAAAATGTTTCTAGCCTTGTTCTCACGCCAGTTTCAGACTCTAAACTGGTTCTCACGCCAGCACAAACTCCAAGGCTGGAGCCCACTCCGGTACCAGCACCACGACAGGTACCGGTGCCAGCTCCGTGCCGCCAAGCACCGGTGCCAGCTCCGCGCCGCCAAGCACCGCCGACGACGGGGCTGGAGCCCACACCAGCGTCGACGACGGGGCTGGAGCCCACACCAGCGTCGACGACGGGGCTGGAGCCCACACCAGCGTCGACGACGGGGCTGGAGCCCACACCAGCGTCGACGACGGGGCTGGAGCCCACACCAGCGTCGACGACGGGGCTGGAACCCACACCAGCACCACCGACGACTACGCCTGCATTCACGTCGATGACGACTCCTGCGGCTCCCAGGCCGCCTCCGACGACTCCTGCGGCTCCCAGGCCGCCTCCGACGACTCCTGCGGCTGCAGCACCCGCATCATCCTCGCCAGCTGCACTCGGGCCTACTTTGGCTGCAGTCCCCGCACCCTCGTCTGCTGCTTCCAAGCCTGCTGGGATTTCGGTGCTGAGGCGTCGCCCACCACGTCGACCACGGGCGTGGCCTCTGCGAGGTCATCCTCCTCGCCAGATACGCCCTCCTCCATGTCGGCCACGGATGTGGCCGTGCCCGGGTCGTCCGCCTCGCCGGGCACCTCATCCTGCGAGGCGGCCACTAATGTGGCCTTTTCGAGGTCGCCCGCCAAAACTTTTTCGGCAGCAGCGTTCCACCCGCCGCCGCCACATGATGTGTCCTCGGTGGATTCGGGGACATGCGATCTGGCGACCCTCCACCGTGGCCTCCCTCCGCCCTCCCTTCGTTTGTGAACTTTCTGGTTTTGGGGAGGGGGTTCAAGTTTTTGTTTTTTAAGACATCTGGTATCTGTCTTTTGTTGGGGGGGAATACTGTTGCGATCTGCTGCTCAGATCTTCACGTGTTTGTTTTTTCATTCTCAGTCTGACCCGTTTATTTCCTGTTTTTGTCCATCACTATGGTTACACATCAGTCCACCTGTTAGTCTCGCCCCGCACACCTGCTACTAATTTTCACCCTCCTTTTTAAGCTCACCTTTTCTGTTTACTCATTCTCGGATCCTAATTTGCCCACGCGCATCAGTGACGACTCTCATCATTCGTATGTATTTTCTCGCTAGCTCTCACGCCAAGCCACTTTATTGTCTAGCTTTCATGCTAAATGTTTTGTTTACTCTTTTGTGTCCTCGTACCAAGTTTTAGTTTTCCTTGTTTTATCCTAGCTTTCACGCTAGCGTCTTTTGTTTACTTTTTCTCTTTACACCAGTATTTTTGTTCATAGACTTTTGTTATTAAATACCCTTTATCTTACCTATGCTGTGTTCTGCTTCGACGCATCCACGGGAAAACCACACCGGCATTACCATGCCGAAGAAGAGTCTTCACATACAAAGCTTTTACTTTATTCGGGGAGTGTCGTGGTAGTGGGTGAGAGTTAGTGGTAACAATGTTCAAGTAGAAAACGCAATATAAGATGGTCGACATGCATCTAACTTCATGATTTGTCGTTAAACAGGGACTAAAAACAGAAGATAATGTTGCACTTTTCTTATGATGGAAAGCAAAAAGTCTTGCTTGTCAAAGTTGTCCCATCAGGTGGAGGTTCCAGACTGTCCTTAGTTGCCGGGGAGTGTTGCAAAGCCCATTTTGATGTTGCTTTTTTTATTCATTTTGAGTGAAAATGTCAGCATATTTACGTTCAAACATACAGTAAATAGTCTTGTAATGTGTTTAAAGGCAGCAAGGCAGTGTTGTTGAGCTTTGGAAATGACAGCGTACCCCCCTGACATCATCATACGTCTCTACACTTTGGCCAGCATTTGTAAAAGTCTGCGTTTTTTAAAGGCAAAGTATGTGTCCGCATTTGAACAAAAGGCCTAAACGCAGAGATAAGTATGCATTTATTAAGTATCTGTGTTCGTGTGGACATTGTTACAGTACAGTGGGAAGAAGGAGACGGCACAGAGGCAGGGACGTTGTTAGCTCTAGTCGTACTTATTAATTAATATAGTTGTGATCAAAATTATTCAACCCCCACACAATTTTGGTGTTTTAGCAAGTTGGACATTTATTACGTATTTTGTTTATAGTAATACCAAATTAAGATGTGTCAAAAAGACAAATGCAACTTGAATTGTAACACTGTATTTTACAAAATACCGAAAAAGGAAATTTTTATTAATATCTCATTGTCAAAATTATTCAACCCCTTGAAGATCAAAACTCTTAGGAACAGAATTTGAAAAAAGTATTTTCAATCAGGTGTTGAAAACACATGTAGATGTGATTAGAACCATAACGAGCAACGATTAAACTGATTGAAAAAGACTGTGACGCTCAGCTTCTTGTTGATGGTCAATGGTGTATTTGCAACATAGTGAAGTCCTGGGTGTGGTCAAAGAAGTCAAGAGAGGAGGTAATTACTCTTCATAAGAAAGGATATGGATATAAGAAAATAGCAAAGACATTACACATTCCAAGAGACACAGTTGGGAGCATAATTCGCAAGTTTAAAGCAAAAGGAAACACTACCTGGGCGTGGTAGAAAGAGGATGTTGTGTGCAACTGCTGTCCGGTATTTGAAGCGTACAGTGGTGAAAACCCCCCGGGTAACAGCTGAGGAACTACAACAGGACATTGCAGAGGGGGGGACGCAGGTTTCGTCCCAGACAATAAGGCGCGCACTACGAGATGAAGGCCTCCATGCCAGAACTCCCAGGCGCACCCCACTTCTGACTACCAGGCACAAGGAAAATAGACTCCAGTATGCCAAAAATCATCTGGACAAACCCCAAAGGTTTTGGGAAACTGTTGTATGGAGTGATGAGAAGAAACTGGAACTCTTTGGGCCTATGAATCAACATTATGTCTGGAGGAGAAAAAATTAAGCTTACAAAGAGAAGAAAACCTTTTCTACTGTTAAGCATGGTGGGGGGTCAATCATGCTCTGGGGCTGTTTCTCTGCCTCATTTACCGGGAATCTCCAGCGCGTTCAAGGCATTATGAATTCTATTTCCTACCAGGATATATTAGCTGCAAATGTCATGAAGTCAGTGACAAATGCTGAACAATGGGAGACGTTGGACCTTCCAACAGGACAACGATCCCAAGCATACCTCCAAATCAACATCAGAGTGGTTGCAGAAGAAGGGCTGGAAAACTCTGGTGTGGCCTTCACAGTCGCCAGACCTAAATCCTATAGAAAACTTGTGGTGGGACTTGAAGAAGGCAGTTGCAGCACGCAAGCCCAAGAATATGAATGAACTGGAGGCCTTTGCCTAAGAGGAATGGGCTAAAATACCCGTAGATGGTTGCAAGAAGCTTGTGTCCGGTTATGTTTCACGTTTGAAGGATGTAATTACTGCCAAAGGGTGTTCTACTAAGTACTAAAGATGCATGTAACTAGGGGGTTGAATAATCTTGTCAATGAGATAGTAAGAAAAAATTCCTTTTTTGGTATTTTGTAAAATACAGTGTTACAATATAAGTTGCATTTGTCTATTTGACACATCTTTATTTGATAATACCAAATAAAGATGTGCCATGATCGACTTTGTAGTTGTGTCATCGGATTTGCGGCCTCATGTTTTGGACACCCGGGTGAAGAGAGGGGCGGAGCTTTGTACCGATCACCACCTGGTGGTGGGTTGGCTGCGATGGTGGGGGAGGGTGCCGGACAGACCTGGGAGGCCCAAACGCATTGTGAGGGTCTGCTGGGAACGTCTGGCAGAGTCTCCTGTCAGACAAAGTTTCAATTCCCACCTCCGGAAGAACTTTGAACATGTCACGAGGGAGGTGCTGGACATTGAGTCCGAGTGGACCATGTTCCGCACCTCTATTGTCGAGGCGGCAGATCGGAGCTGTGGCCGCAAGGTAGTTGGTGCCTGTCGGGGCGGCAATCCTAAAACCCGTTGGTGGACACCAGCGGTGAGGGATGCTGTCAAGCTGAAGAAAGAGTCCTATCGGGTCCTTTTGGCTCACAAGGACTCCGGAGGCAGTGGACAGGTACCGACAGGCCAAGCGGTGTGCAGCTTCAGCTGTCGCGGAGGCAAAAACTCGGACATGGGAGGAGTTCGGGGAAGCCATGGAAACGACTTCCGGACGGCTTCGAAGTGATTCTGGACCACCATACGCCGCCTCAGGAAGGGGAAGCAGTGCACTATCAACACCGTGTATGGTGCGGATGGTGTTCTGCTGACCTCAACTGTGGATGTTGTGGATAGGTGGAAGGAATACTTCGAAGACCTCCTCAATCCCACCAACACGTCTTCCTATGAGGAAGCAGTGCCTGGGGAATCTGTGGTATACTCTCCTATTTCTGGGGCTGAGGTCGCTGAGGTAGTTAAAAAGCTCCTCGGTGGCAAGGCCCCAGGGGTGGACGAGATCCGCCCGGAGTTCCTTAAGGCTCTGGATGCTGTGGGGCTGTCTTGGTTGACAAGACTATGCAGCATCGCGTGGACATCGGGGGCGGTACCTCTGGATTGGCAGACCGGGGTGGTGGTTCCTCTCTTTAAGAAGGGGGACCGGAGGGTGTGTTCCAACTATAGTGGGATCACACTCCTCAGCCTTCCCGGTAAGGTTTATTCAGGTGTACTGGAGAGGAGGCTACGTCGGATAGTCGAACCTCGGATTCAGGAGGAACAGTGTGGTTTTCGTCCTGGTTGTGGAACTGTGGACCAGCTCTATACTCTCGGCAGGGTTCTTGAGGGTGCATGGGAGTTTGCCCAACCAGTCTACATGTGCTTTGTGGACTTGGAGAAGGCATTCGACCGTGTCCCTCGGGAAGTCCTGTGGGGAGTGCTCAGAGAGTATGGGGTATCGGACTGTCTTATTGTGGCGGTCCGTTCCCTGTACGATCAGTGCCAGAGCTTGGTCCGCATTGCCGGCAGTAAGTCGAACACATTTCCAGGGAGGGTTGGACTCCGCCAAGGCTGTCCTTTGTCACCGATTCTGTTCATAACTTTTATGGACGCAGTCAAGGCGTTGAGGGGTTCCGGTTTGGTAACCGCAGGATTAGGTCTCTGCTTTTTGCAGATGATGTGGTCCTGATGGCTTCATCTGACCGGGATCTTCAGCTCTCGCTGGATCGGTTCGCAACCGAGTGTGAAGCGACCGGAATGAGAATCAGCACCTCCAAGTCAGAGTCCATGGTTCTCGCCCGGAAAAGGGTGGTATGCCATCTCCGGGTTGAGGAGGAGGCCCTGCCCCAAGTGGAGGAGTTCAAATACCTAGGAGTCTTGTTCACGAGTGAGGGAAGAGTGGATCGTGAGATCGACAGGCGGATCGGTGCGGCGTCTTCAGTAATGCGGACGTTGTACCGATCCGTTGTGGTGAAGAAGGAGCTGAGCCGGAAGGCAAAGCTCTCAATTTACCGGTCGATCTACGTTCCCATCCTCACCTATGGTCATGAGCTTTGGGTCATGACCGAAAGGATAAGATCACGGGTACAAGCAGCCGAAGTGAGTTTTCTCCGCCGGGTGGCGGGTCTCTCCCTTAGAGATAGGGTGAGAAGCTCTGCCATCCGGGAGGGACTCAAAGTAAAGCCGCTGCTCCTTCACATCGAGAGGAGCCAGATGAGGTGGTTCGGGCATCTGGTCAGGATGCCACCCGAACGCCTCCCTAGGGAGGTGTTTAGGGCACGTCCAACCGGTAGGAGGCCACGGGGAAGACCCAGGACACGTTGGGAAGACTATGTCTCCCGGCTGGCCTGGGAACGCCTCGGGATCCCCCGGGAAGAGCTAGACGAAGTGGCTGGGGAGAGGGAAGTCTGGGTTTCCCTGCTTAGGCTGTTGCCCCCGCTACCCGACCTCGGAGAAGCGGAAGATGATGGATGGATGGAATAAATGTCCAACTTGCTAAAACACCAAAATTGTGTGGGCGTTGAATAATTTTGATCACAACTATATATATATAAAAAATGGATGTGTGCGATTAACCCAAAATGTATACGGTGTGACTATGTGTAGCAATTATCTGAGTGTTACCAGCAGTTGTTGAAGGTGCATGTTGAGCGAGGTGCGGGAGTCCAGGGATGGCAAGGCAAGCTTGGAGGTCCAGGCACAGGCAGGAGGTCAGGGGCAGCAGCGAGGCGCCAAGGTCCGTGTCCTGGCGAGGTGGCGTAATCCAGGAAGGCAGCCAGGGACCCTGAGGGAATTCGGGGAGACGAGACACACAACTCGAAACCAGGAAAGGGAGGAACACTGCCGGATGGTGTCACAGGACACGAGATGATGAGCACAGAGGAGGGGAACCACAGAGAGCGAGTAAATGCACATAGAGCTAGAGACGTGTAGGCTTACTGGCGCGCCTCATCAGTGTCAGGTGTGTGGATTGCAGATTTGGAACAGCAGGAGAGGAGTACAACTGGAAGCGCGATGAGGAACAGAGCATGCAGGAGAGCATCTGACAGACATGGCTTTAAGGCTCCTTCTCAACCATTATTTACTCAAACCTGGTGGTTTGCTTTCTCCAAGTTGAATATAAACAGTCACCATATGTAGGACATAATATGAGTTAATCAATACACTACAATGTAAAGTTGAAGTAGTCTTGACATGAACTAATTACATTTTACATTATTGACACAAAGGGCTTCACGGTGGCAGAGGGGTTAGTGCGTCTGCCTCACAATACGAAAGTCCTGCAGTCCTGGGTTCAAATCCAGGCTCGGGATCTTTCTGTGTGGAGTTTGCATGTTCTCCCCGTGAATGCGTGGGTTCCCTCCGGGTACTCCGGCTTCCTCCCACTTCCAAAGACATGCACCTGGGGATAGGTTGATTGGCAACACTAAAATTGGCCCTAGTGTGTGAATGTGAGTGTGAATGTTGTCTGTCTATCCGTGTTGGCCCTGCGATGAGGTGGCGACTTGTCCAGGGTGTACCCCGCCTTCCGCCCGATTGTAGCTGAGATA